>NW_026889795.1:9315000-9607500 GCF_033153115.1 Saccostrea echinata | reverse complement strand
ATAATTTTTTCTATAATTATTTTGAAAGCTTACTTTCTTTACACGTTCGCTAGATCAGTACTTGCCTATGTTTTATTACAGTACCTTTGTTTACATTTTAACTGGGTACTCGAATATTAATTCGTGCGGGGTGTCGGGAATTAATGGATGTCGATCTTGATTATTTTTTATCATTAAAACATATTAAATAAATTCCATAATTATAATTGATTTTTATATGATTGTTATTTTATTATTTTTTTCGTTTTGTCAAATTAATTCCTAAATATTAAAAAAACTAAAAGTAGCAGGATAGGATAGGATAGGATTAGACTGAAATCACAGGATAGGATGATCATATTTCGTCCTTGGTTTATGTTACATGGATCTGTTGTCTATTATTTGTTTGCATTTCAAACAATAATTGTTTTTATCCTTAAGTGTATGATTTTTTTAAAATTAAATAAACAAAATTAATACTTTTGAATACTTTGTTTCCATAGTAACATATGTAATAGTTGATTTACCAAACATGCTTACCATGCATTTAAAACATCAGGCTTTCAACTTTCAGAAACAGTCATTGTCACTTGTTTGCTTTGCTGCAAACGTTAACTAAAGACCTCTGAACATGTTGAAAAATGCAATTTTTTTTAAACTTTAAGACATGTTGCTGTGGTTACCATGACACGCAGCAACCAATTTTTGCCTGATTTGAGTTTACGGTATCAAAGACTTTTATCATAGAGAGTTTGAAAAATTCTGAGACTATGCGTGAGACTATATTTTAAAAATATTTTACTCAAGAACAACAAAGCCATGATTGGTCATATTGGTCATATTTATGTGGAAGCATCCCCAGGTGGTGTAGATTCAGATTTGTTCAAATCATAACCCCAAGGGGTAGGGCGGGGCCACAATGGACGATCAAAGTTTTACATAGGAATATATTTGAAAAATCTTTAAAAATCTTCTTCTTAAGAACCACTTGGCCAGGAAAGATGAAACTCATGTGGAATCATCCACAAGTAGTGTAGATTCAAGTTTGTTAAAAATATGACCCCCAGGGATAGGGTGGGTTATGCATAGGAAAGATGAAACTAATATGGAATGCTTAGGAATTTAAAAAAAAATCTTCTTCTCAAGAACAGCAAGGCTATGATTTGTCATATTTATATGGAAGCATCCTCAAATAGTGTAGATTCAGATTTGTTCAAATCATGACCCCCGTGGGTAGGATGGGACTAAATGAATGTTGTAACTTGTAGGGAAAAGGTCACAGTTAGTCAAAGAAATATGTAAGCATCTTTAGATAGTGTAGATTCAATTTTGTTCAAATCATCCCCCCGCCCTTTTAGGGGTAGGTCAGGACAACTTATGCCTTAAAGCTTTTCAATACTGAACTGATTTTTGCTTTTTTTCCCTAGCTACAGTGCTCAGGTGAGCGATGTGGCCCATGGGCCTCTTGTATTAGGTTAAAAATAGTACACAAGCACTAATAGTTTGATATTAGTCTGCATGCTGATTGTGATAAATGGGGACAGATTAGAATGTAATTTATGAGTTGTAACTAACTGAATACTAGACTATTTATTTCATTGATCCTGATCATCCTACTTCTCTTGCTTTTGGGAAACAAAGTTTCATCTATCAGTTTATTTTATACTTTATGGATCCTCTGAATTGTGGTATTATACTCAGGTGATCGTTAGGGCCCTTGGACATCTTGTTACTGCATCCGGGTTTTACTGATCAATTTATAACCCTCCTAGGATGTATCAACACTAAAGGTTGTCCAGTTGCTCAGGGCAAGTAAATTCTCAGTTAGGGCAAGTGAAATGGTCAACGTACTTGTCTGATCATGCATGTCAATTTTTTTATTAAGGAAATGTATACTGGTATGTAGTTTACATTTGTTTATAAATAAAACAATAAATAAACGCTTGATTTCCGCCGGATACATGCTGACATCATTTTTTTGCATTCCGAATCCCTCAGTTGCATTTCTAGATTTGTAAGTTCAATTAAAAATTGGGTTCATTATTCTTTTTCTATGGAAATTACACAGTGCCTGTAACAACTTTGTAACCTTCTTTTTAGATTGTTCACTCACAGAATATATGTTACATTACGTATACTGAACAAGATATGTTTGTTTCGTAGCAACTGTCTTTCTTTGGCATTGCTTCACAGTTATTTTTGAAAATCAAAATTCACAAAAGGATCCTGCTGAAAGTAATTTTTAAAAAAATATGAGTTTTATTATAAACAAAACAAGGGAAGGGAGTATTGCTGTATGACAATGTGTGTTAATAAGTTATATTGAAAAGGACAGTGGAACATATTTATGTACAAACGTAGCATCGACTTTTATCTTGTAGCTTAATTGCCAGATTAAAAGTAGTGTGTCTAGTTATCCTTTTTCTTATTTTATGAACATTTATAGTAATAAATGAAGTTATTTTCTCCTTTTTATACGCCCGTCTTTAGACGGGACGTATTATGTTATGGCGTTCATGTCCGTCCGTCTCTCCGTCTGTCTGTCTGTTAGCTTTTCTCGTGTCCGGCTCATAACTTTAATACTATTAAGCATAGGATTATCAAACTTTGTCAGCTGATACTTCTTGGGTAGAAGGTGTGTCGCGCACTAAAAGTAGGTCGCTCTGACCTTTAATGAAGATGCTATGGCCAAATAAGGAAAAATCCTGTCTGGCTCGTAACTAGAAAACTATTGGACTTAGATTCATCAAACTTGGCCAATTTATGCATCTTAGGTAGAAGGTGTGTCGCGACCTATTTCAAGGTCACTGTGACCTTTAATTTAAGTGAAATTTATGAAAAGAAAAAACTATTACTATTAGGTTACACAATCGCAAAAAAATGCAAGAGTGTTGCAGTATCATTATTTAAAAAAAATGTTAAATCAAGAAAATACTTATTTTTTTCATTATATACTTTACAGCAATCTATAACAAATGTAATGTTACAAGAGAAATTTAACCTCTTCCATGGGTGTATTTATCAAGCACTAGTCAAGGAGAATTTGATAACAGAAAATTGCAGGTCAAATTAGAGAGAACTTAATGAGTTTAGTGTTAGGAGCTAACTGGTAGAGCATCTCTGATCAAGCACTGATCTATATCTCTTGGGAACTGGACAAAAAGAATCAGCCCTGTTGGATTAAATAAATTAAATAGCCTAACTTTCTAACTTTTAAAATGAATTTGGTGAAAAGTAATTAAACATATTTGATATTGTATAATAAATTAATTTGATATTGTATAATAAACTAATTTGATATTGTATAATATTGTATAACTAGAGCAGAACTCGTTGCAAAGCAACGAGTAGGTCTTCCGTTGGAGCTGCGAACAGGAAGAAGTGACTTTGAGTCAAGGTCATGCCACATTCTAAGGTTATAAGCAATCTTGTAAGGGGTATCAACTTGCAATGTCTCACCAGTAGAAAGACAGTTAAGGAATGTTGTTTCTCCGTTGATGACCTTGAACTCGTTCAAATGACCTTGCATCAAACCATGACACACTCTGGTTATAAGCAAACCCTATCTATGTGTTACCGACTCGACAAGTTAACACATGTTCTTTCAGACCATTCATCCAGTCAAAACATTCCTTCCTTAGTGACCCTAAATTTAATCAACATGGCCGTAAACCGGGGGGGGGGGGCACGGGGGGGGGCGTGCCCCCCCAATAATTTTGCCGATATATAGATTACAATAGTAGACATAAATACCATACTTGTGCCACCTCAATAAAAACGTCTGATTTTTTTGCTTGTCAAGGAATTTTTGGTAGTTGGTGACCTTTTTTTTTTTTTGCTTGTCAGGAAATTTATGGTAGTAGTGCTCCCGTAACTGTCAACTGAAAGTGTATGGCTGTGCCCCCCCCCCCCCCAAAAAAAAAAAAAAAAAAAAAAAAACAAAACTGAATTTGCTTCCTATGGGCCTGATCAAGGCAATGATAACACTCTGTATGATATCAGCGATACCCTTTTGTGTGTTTCGCACTTGACAAGTTCACAGTTTGCATTTATTGCATGATAGTGAGGGAGACATGAAGATTTCTTCGCCCATAAAAAATCATATTCCCAGAGGGCAACATGAAGATTTCTTCGCCCATGAAAAATCATACTCCCCGAAGGCAACGCCCGAGGGAAATATGATTTTTCATTTGCGAAGAAATCTTTATGTCTCCGTCACTATTATGCAATAAATTGTTTATAATACCGAATTAACCAAAATGTAGGAATTACAAAGGAGATCCAATGCATAAAGCAAACATGCATTTTATGAGAACGATATGAAAGATATGTAAGTTACAGGTACACCAATAGCCTCGTTTCATTAAAAAAAAAAATTCCTACGTGACAAGTTTGTGTGATCACACCAGTAACATTCAAACACCACCATTACATTTTTACACATTTAAATCGACACAATCAATCAACGATAATATGTTGACGGTGCGACCGTTGGGGCGAGTGCATTGTTCACTTAATTTTAAGATCCGCCTCTTCAAACAGCACAAGACATTTGGAACGTCTAGACTGTGACGTCTCATGACGTATGTAAGCTGTATTTCCATAAACGAATTTTGAAAAGTGCAAACATTTTAACAAAGAACGTTTAATCTACTATCTGTATGCAATTCTATTAATTAAGGTGATTTTTTGGGGTGAATTTTTAGTTGTTGTTACCGCGCGAAAGAAGTTAGCAGCGTCGCTATAAACAATCTAATTCCTAACTCGTTTAATTGTGACGTCACAATCGTTAAACACGACGTTTTGTTGCAGAGCAAACATAATGGACACGTGACTTTCTCGGCCAATCAAATTCTATTTTACTAGTGATTTTTCACTTGTAAGCTAGTTTTCACAGAGGTATAATAAACTTTTTTTTTAGACCATACATCGAAATAAATTATCATAATTTCTATAGTCGTAATTTATTAGGTTCAACTCACTGCTTTAAAGGATCATTGTAAATGTTTTATGCCCGATTTGGATACTGAACAACGTGTGATTTTTGAAACACTGATGCCCCCATATGGCATCTTATGGCAAAAGTTAAAGTTTCTCAAATGCAAGTCAAACTCCATGGTCAAGATCAAAAGATAAAAAAGAATGTTATTACCCAAATAAAGGTCTTGAACAAAGAATATACTGTGAAATATATACTAGTATGAAAGCCACAGCAGCAACAGTTTAAAAGTTATGGCGAAGGTTAATTTCTTTAAAAGGTTAAACTCCAAGGTCAAGGGATCATAATTGTTTGTACTTGAGGGAAGGTCTTAATTGTTACAAGGAAAACACATGTGGAATTAAAAAAGCCTTAGCACCAACTGTTCAAAAGTTAAAACCAAGGTTAAAGTTTTTCAAAAGTAGGACATACTCAAAGGTCAAGGTAAAATGGTCAAAATTATAGGTATACAATGACAGGCCTTGTCACAAGAAAATTACCTATGTAATATAAAAGCCCTAGTACTAGTCATTCAAAAGTTATTGTCAAGGCTAAAGTTGTTTAAAAGTTGGTCAAACTCCAAGGTCAAGGTCAAATGGTCAAACATATTTATACCCAAGGAGGAGACTTATCACAAGGGATACAGATGTGAAGTATAAAAGTCCTAGCACCAACTGTTCAAAAGTTTTGGCCAAGGTTATAATAGTTTGGTAAAATTTTGCGAAAGAGGATCAAACTCCAAGTTCAAGGTCAAGAGGTCAAATATGTTGGTACCTGAAGGAAGTCCTTGTTACTAGGAATACACATAAGAAATATGAAAGCAGTAGTTCCAACCAATCAAATTTTATGGGCATAGTTAAAGTTTTTGCGGACAAAGAGGCTAACACAGTCTAACAGACAAATAGACAGGTGGACAGGACAAAAACTGTATGCCCCCCGGATCTTCGATTACAGTAGCATAAAAAAATGTCGGCGTCTTTGGGTTTTCGCATTGGCCTTTAAACTGAAAATCCAAAGGATTACAAGGTGCATTACGATACGCTTTCACATCATGTTCTATAACCCAGAGCATATTGTCTGCAAAGATAAATATTTAATTCAGTATTTAATTAGCTATGCATAATTATCTATGTTGTTTTAAAAAGGAAATATAAAAAAAAATATTTGTTTTATATTTTTCGATGTAGAGATATACAGAAAATGTTTTCCAATTTTAAGTCCTATCGCAATACACATTAAAAAAAAGTGTGTGTTGGAGGGGGGGGGGTCATTACATTTTTGCTGGGATTCGCCTATGTATGACCGTAGAGAAACAAAGAGTGGGGAGGGGGCAAGCAGCAACTAAATCAAAATTTACATATTAAAACTACAGCAAAAGACTATTTTCAGAAGGTCTGCCCCCCCCCCCCCCTCCCCCCGTACAATCCGTACAACGGACCTGTGAAAAAAAATACTGATTCTACATTCAGAGTCCCAGGGCACCAGGAAAGAGTGGCAAAAAGAGAATATCGGTTTATTAAGGTCTTCCGCTCCAGGCGGAAGACCTTCTACTGATTCTGATGGTTAAGATTATTAAGGTCTTCCGTTTCCAACGGAAGACCTTCTACTGATTCTGATGATTAAGATTATTCTTATTATTCTTTTTTTCCTAGACGCCAACTTTGAAGCTTCATATCTTCCTCATTTCTCAACAGATTCGAGTCAAATTTTCAGAGCTTTTAGACTTTGCAAAACATTTTTAGAATACTGCACTACATTTCAAAAATCCCTTTCCGCTCACGAGTTATTCCCCTTTGATTGAAATTTTAATGGGTTTGGTTTCCAGACAAAGGCTCAGAGACTACAATAGCTGGAGCACAAATATCATTGAAATTGAAAAGAAGAAATATTATAGTTGTGCACATCGGTTTTTGTTTTTTTGATTTTTGCGTTCAAAATGGCGCTAACGGGGGGTCAAAAAAAAGAGCTTAAACTTAGACATATTTTCCTTTGTATCTTTTAAACTAAAACTATTTTGTTAAGACATGTAGAATAAAAGTTTTGCATAATTTTAAGAGCTTTCATTTAACACCACCAAAAAAGGGGCTAGCCCCTAAAATAAGGGATCTAGGGCCCTCGAAATTTTTCCTTTTATAACTCAAAAACGGTAAATATTTCGATGAAACTATCGATAAAAAAAGTTGTTCTTTAACATCTTATTGATCTCATGAAAATGCTATTTTGTTCGAATCTTGTGTTATTTGCGTGAAGAAAAAGCTAGATCCGTAACCAAGTAACCGTTTTCACTAAGTAAGAAATTGAGAATTCTTCATATATCTTATATATGAAATAAACTTGCCGAGAATAATATACCTTACTACACTGAATGCTAACATTTGTTTGAAATAAGGTTTTAAATGTGTTCTGTGGTTCCCGAACAGATTATTCAGTCACAACTTTCTCATTGTATTTAGTTTTAATATTGCCAAGACTTTCAAGGAAACGGAGAGAGTAAATATCTTTTCTTCAATATTAAAGCAAACAATATTTATTTAAAAGAAAACTTTTAATCGTAGAATAATTCAACGTCATTAACTCCATTCAACTAACCCTTACAGTTATGTAACTCATCCATCGATCACGCGTGACCGAGTAGATCACAAGAGATCCACCGCGTGTGAACCAATGTCCTACGGTGGTAAACAAAACAAACATCGGCGTTTATCTTTTCTTCGTTTAGTGTTGAAACAAAAAAAATATTAAATTTTAAAATATAGCATAAAATAATTCAGTCTTTAACAGCACGCATTTTACATACAACCCGTGTTTTGTGTTTGTTTACAATTATGCAACCCTTTCCTAGATCGCATATGCCCGATCGAGGTCACAGCTACCAGCATGATCAGTCCTCATACTCAAAACAAACATTGCCGTTTTATATCTATTTTGCTAACACAATGATTTACGGAAAATTATTTTTTTAAAATCATATCGGATCATTCAAGTGATTTAATATTATCTTTGATTACTTGAAATCCGAAACATTTAATCAGTGACGTTTAAAGGTCCCTGATTTATAAATCTTAAACTTTTAACTGCATATATTTAATATATAATTTGTTTCTCAATCATGTATTATTATGTGTTTAATTTCGGAGATTCATCGCATGTGATTAATTCTGCGGATAATTCTAACCAGTTAACACACAAACTTTCCGTACTCTATGCGTTGTAGAAAAAGAAATCAAAACAGAAACATTTTGAAAACATGAAGAATATTTCTAAACATTCACGATCTTTTTAAAGAGCTATTTTCATGATTTCACCAACTCTGAACATTCTCGGTCGACGGACCATAATTATGTAACTCTAGCACGTGGCAAGGTGGGACCTTATTAAATACCCAATATTACGTTAAACGCCCCTAAAATCTACCTAGTTCAAGATCAGTAATATACCGCCGTCAATCATCAAAAAAAAAAAAAAAAAACAAAAAAAAACCAAACAAACAAACAATAGGTTCTGATTTGATTGACAGGCCAGCTACCTGCGCTATCTGATAGTTTTGAAAACAATTACCTGTTCACGCGTCAAACGCTTTCATGTACCGCATGGAAATCGCTTTTTAAACACTCTGATAAAAACGGTTAAATCAAATCGCTGTTATATTGGTTGCAATTGGTAATTATAACAAGAAATAAT
Source organism: Saccostrea echinata (assembly GCF_033153115.1). Taxonomy (NCBI): domain Eukaryota; kingdom Metazoa; phylum Mollusca; class Bivalvia; order Ostreida; family Ostreidae; genus Saccostrea; species Saccostrea echinata. Next base: position 9,598,862 of record NW_026889795.1, on the reverse strand, counting down.
TGAGAGAAGATAATTAAACCTTGACTTCATGGATTTTTTTTTAAAATTCCACTGCTGTTTTGTACTTGCAATATGACGTCCAAGATAACTGTAAAATTCCAAAGAAAAACTGGCGACTGTCCGTTCCCTCTTCTCCTTAAAAAATCTCGGCCTTTAATGATCTCGTCATAATAAACCCGTTTACGGAAAGAGATCTTAAGTTTCAATAAGAAATAAATTTCAAAATTTGAAAGCAATTACAAGCAATTTTATTTGTATGTATAAGTAACTGAAGGCTATATTGTGCTGTATTTTTTAAAATACATTTTTATGTTATCCATATTTTTTAGTACGATAAAATATCGTTATCAGCCTAGGAGCCTATAAACTTAATTAATTCGAATGTCCAGAATTGTCTAACGTAAATTACATAAATTTAAGTAGTATGTTTTTTGATTATGAAAAATTCAATTCCCCCTGCACGCGCGGTTCAAAAAAAAATTGCACAAGGAGAACACACATACATATACTTGAATATCACAAACTTATTAGACACCTAATGATGAAATGAAAATAATTGATATAATACTGTCCTTTCTGACATATTTTATTTTATCAAATATATTCTGCAATATTTGATAAAATAAAATATGTCAGAAAGGACAATACACTTTAAACTTCATTTCAATGATAAATTATTCTAAAATTTCAAAAGTCAGAATAGCCAGTCTGTGTTTTACAATGTCAATTAATAACTTTTTCCTTTAAATCTCTTCGTTTCTTATTTTCAGTCACAGGTTTTACATATATAAATTTACAAAATCTATGAACAGCGCTACACCTGTCAATCAAAATTGTGAACTTAGTCTGGTGCCACGCAAGTATTTCTCATGTGATTTAAAATATTCTTTTGGTAAATTTTAATTTTACGCTTTTAAAGATAAGATTTTGGAACAAAGTTGGAATCAAGGCTGAAGCTGTTGTCCAACGGCAACGTGTTGACTCAGGACCCCTGACGTCGTGAGGATGCCGCATGCTGTGAATTTATCAAACCTGCAGTCCTAATTGACGATCCGTTCTTACATGTATAATGAATCAGAGAGTATACTGTGCGGGACAAGATTTGATTGATTTTTTTTCTTTTCCCTTAGGATAAAATGATCAATAAAATAGATTATGCACCTGATAGATACCTGTACCGCATATAAATATATACATGTACTTTTTACTTTGTAACAAGTATATATAGTTGAAAATTAAAAGTGAAGACATTAGGTTAAAGATCTTGACAAATTATTGCTTCCTAGTCACTATATAGCTTAAAACTACGGCCGTGCCCCCCCCCCAATTATGTCTTATGCATTCTTTTTTATTTTGGCTTATATATCAAGAAATTTCTGTTTGTTTATGCAACCCCCCCTACCCCCCCCCCCCCCAAATGAAATTGCTTTAATTTCTACGGACTTGAATCAAAACGTGACTTTCATAATGGTAGTACCTTCATAAAAATGTTTCTACTCCTATGTTTCGCTATTGGAAATATGAACTACTTTTCTGAATTAATTTGCTAAAGGAAAAAAAAAGTTTGTATTTTCATTCATTTAAAATATTTTCCAATGTGACTACTTTCATGTTCCATTACTGGAACTCTTCAAATTAGAGACGCGCTTGGTCGTCTGACTGGGACAACCATGATGTAGCGGAGAATTCTCAATCCGATTTTGAATGTTAATTGTATTTGTCATTCCCATTAAAGAAAAGAAAAATTAATAGACATAATTATGTGAGAGTGGGAAAGCCCTGAATTTATCATTCATTGTAAAAATTACGACGTTTCCGAGGCATGTACACTGTATTTGGAGGGTGTTCAAAAACGCGGAACGGAAAATGGAAAATCTTATATCAAATTATTTACTTCACACATATATAAATCAGACAGGAACCAGTTTTCTTTATCATACAGTTTATATCTCATCAAAAAATAACATAACAATGTAATTTATTCGTGACCCCCTCCCTTTAAAAACTACAAGCGGTGGTCAATGAGATACATTTTAGATACACAGCCCAAGTATCTATCTGAACGCCTCATTCATCACTTGTCCAAATCTAATTTTTAAAGGTTATTCAAATGTTATAGGAATTAAAGACAAAACTCTCTTTATTTGAATATTTATTATGGTACAGGCAATGGTGTTTTAAAACAGGGGAAGGTTGGGGAGAGAAAGAGAATAATTATGTACACATTTGTGTTCTATATAGACAACGATCACTGGCATTAAGGAAGGAATAGAGGACACACTTATTACAACTACAGGCATGTGCGGAATGGGGTTCGGACCTCCTGATATTTTCGGTGTTATTACGTGTACATAGGGTGCAGTGGTTCGAGCGTTCGTCCGTCCGTCTGTAAACTTTTCACATTTTCAACTTTTTCTCAAGAACCACTGGGCCAATTTTAACCAAACTTGGAACAAAGCATGCTTGATTGAAGGGGAGCTTAAATTTTATAAAGGATGGGCCAAGCCCCCTTCCAAAGGGAGATAATCATGAAAAGACAAAAATAGGGTGGGTTCATTAAAAAATCTTCTTCTCAAGGACCACTGGGCCAGAAAAGCTGAAACTTATGTGGAAGCATCCTCGGGTAGTGTAGATTTCAAATTGTTATATCATGACCCCTGGGAGTAGGGCGGGGCCACAATAGGGAATCCAAGTTTTACATTGAAATATGTAGAAAATATCTTTAAAAATCTTCTTCTCAAGAACCACTGGGCCAGAAAAGCTGAAACTTATGTGGAAGCATCCTGGGGTAGTGTAAATTTTAAATTGTTCAAATCATGACCCCCGGGGGTAGGGTGGAGCACGATAGGGAATCCAAGTTTTACGTTGAAATATGTAGAAAATATCTTTAAAAATCTACTCAAAAACTACTGCGCCAGAAAAGCTGAAAATATGTAGAAGCATCCTGAGGTAGTTTAAATTGTTCAATTCATGACCCCCGGGGGTAGGGCGGGGCTACAATAGGGAATCCAAGTTTTACATTAAAATATAATAGGAAAAATCTTAAAAATCTTCTCAAGAACCACTGGACCAGAAAAGCTGAAATTTATGTGGAAGCATCCTCGGGTAGTGTAGATTCTAAATTGTTAAAATCATGACCCCTAGGGATTGGGCGGGGCCACAATAGGGAATCCAAGTTTTACACTGAAATATATAGAAAATATCTTTAAAAATCTTTTACTCAAGAACCACTGGGCCAGAAAATTTGAAACTTATGTGGAAGCATCCTGGGGTAGTTTTTGTTTAAATCATGACCCCTGGGAGTAGGGCGGGACCACAATAAGTACTACAAGGGGGAAATCAGGTGAAAAACAGCAAGGCCAAAGTTACTCAGGTGAGCTTTGTGGCCCATGGGCTTCTTGTTTTTAGTGTCGCCCGCGTGCCGCAGTGGTTAAAGCGTTCGCTCTAGAATCGCGGAGTAAGGAGTTTATCCTTAAGTCGCGGGTTTGAATCCCACTCTGGGACATGGAGACCGGTCCTTTGGATGAGACCGTATAAACCGAGGTCCCTTGCCGCAGTAGGTGCTGGCACGAAAAAGATCCCTCACTGCTCAATGGCCATAAGTGCCGAGTCAAAATTTGTAGCTCTCCACCGGCAAGTGGTGGCTTCTCCATATGAGTGATAAAATTTCGAGAGGGACGTTAAATAATAAACAAACAAACAGATTTTTTTTGACTGGGGTGTAACCCCCCCCCCCCCTGAAAAAATCCTGGATCCGTGCTATCAACCGTCAGGCACTTAAAGTGAGGACAACGTAGGCTACATCTATGCATCATCCCCCTCCGTACCAATTAACATATAAATTACGAGAGTGCATTTTCTGGCATCGTCGCAAACCACGGTTTTGAGTCCACAAGCTACCTGATAATAGAGAGAATCGATGTGAATCACCCGTGGGTTACCGACGATGATTTCCTGGAAAATGTGTGATTTCTCCATCATAGCAATTTAGGGTTATTCTATGAAATCGGTCTGTGTTGTTTTCCAGTTTTACAACTTGGCCAAACTCGGGGGGGGGGGGGGGGGAGAATGTACGATATCATGGTTATCCACGCTTTAGTGCCGATGCCATCTTTAAAGAAAACGTTTGGTGCCTGTGCATTAAAAATTATGTTGTGTTCGCTCATATAAATATCGAATACTGGCTATTCATGTTGATCAGAGTGGTCTTTTATAAAGTAAATTCACTTATATTTTACCACAACGTTTTATATATATACCATGGCATTATATTTTATTATGCTTTGCTTTTGTACAGGAAACTTCATATGAGAATATACATGAATAGATCAACTCGTTCTTGATAATCAAGGTTAAATATGAACAAGATGTATAATGTATATCTTTTTTGGGGGGGTTTAATTTATATATTTTCAAGGACTTTAAACTGATATCATATTTTCCGTTTTTCGTTCCGCGTTTTAGCAACACCCGCATTTAGAGATGGACCGTCAACACTTATCAATAACTTCCTGTATTAGATATAAATTAATATCGTTGTACTTTCTATTTCTGATGCATGTAAATTTAAGAACAATACAGTGTCTCATTTGCTTGTTTGTTAGGCGGTTTTTCATCAACATTCAACATATGCTGAGTGTCCCAGAAATCCTGCAAGATTTGAACATTTTCCGACTTTTTTCACAAAAGAGCGCACTAAGAACTATAACTCTTTCATGTCTAAAATAGAAAGTATTGAGATAGGACTTTAATCTGTTAAGATAATCAATTAATTGGAAAAAAATACTATTTAAAAAAATTCGTATTTCCTGATGAGATCAACATAAAAAAACCCCACAAAATTAATATTAAATTAGATATTACTTCAAATTATTATTTGAATTTATCGCAGTTAAAGTAATATATATACAATCTTCACTGCAGGCTTCAAGGCTAGCACATAAACCCAAAGATGTCGACATTATTCAAGTCCAGTACAGAACTCAAAGAAAAAAAATATTGAGGAATAGAATCGATATTTTGACTCGATTTATAGACTAATTGTAAAAATAAACCGATACTATCCTCTTTCTTGTCACTCTTTCCTCAAACATGTACCCCATGACTCTGGATAGGGGTCAGCATATTTTTCTGTAGATCTGTAGTACGAGGAGGAGAAGTGGAGGGGTTCCCTACATTTTTTCTGAGAATAGTCTTTTGCTGCAGTTTTAATATGAGTTTTGATTTGGATGCTGCTTGCCTTTCTCCGCTTTCTGTTGTTGTACAGTCATACATAGGCAAATTCCAGCAAAAATGTACTGAAATGTTAAGGAAAGACCTACCCTCACCCCCAACATACACACATTTTTCAAGATGTGTATTGAGATAGGAATTAAAATTCTAAAACATTTTTCTGTGCACCGAAAAATATAACTAATTTAAACATTATTTTTTCCTATTTCGGTGTGAAACTGGCATAGAAAATTACACACTGAATGAAATATTTCTTTATCTTGTTGTAAAGCAGACAGTATGGCCTGCCTTAAGGAAAATGATGTGATTGCAAATCGTAATGCAATTTGTACTCCTTTGTTCAAAAGGATTTACAGATTTAAGGCCAGTACAGAAATCTAAAGATGCCGCCATTTTCCAATGTCCTTATTGAACATAAAACATTTATACTGAACCTTTAAACCAGTGAGTTGAACCTTATACATGTAAAATACAGCTTAAGACGATATTTTGATTCGATATATGGTCTATAAAACATTTGTGAACTTCTCTAGTCGGAAACACAAAAAATGGTATTGCTGATATCATGCAGAGTGTGTCGGCCTTGATTCAAGTTCAAGGTCACTAAGGATACGATCTTTTAACAGATGTATGGTTTGAAAGAATATGTGTGAATTTATCAAGTCTGTAACACCAGATAGGGTTTGCTTATAACCAGAGTGTTTCATGGCTTGATGCAAGGTCATTTGGACAAGTTCAAGGTCACCACTGTACCCTCCTTTACTATCTTTCTACTGGCAAAAACATTGCAGGTTTATATCCCTTACAAGACTGCTTGTAACGTTAGAAAGTGGAATAGCCTTGACTCAAGGCCCCCACTTCCTGTCCACAGCTCCAACGGAAGACCTACTCGTTCCTTTGCAACGAGCTCTGCTCTAGTTCTTATTATTCTTTTTTTTTTCCTAGACGCCAACTTTGAGACCTCATATCTCGCTCATTTTTCAACGTATTTTGCTCAAATTTGCAGGGTTTATAGACGTTACAAAACTCTATCAGAATGTTGTCAAACATTTCAAAAATCCACTTCCGCTTTTGGGTTATTTCCCTTTAAATGAAAATTTAGGGGCTTCATTTCCAGACAAAGGCTCAGAGACTACAAGAGCTGAAGTAGAAATTTTACCGAATTTAAATAATAGAAGCATTGAAGTTGTGCACATCGGATTTTGTATTTCAATTTCTGTATTCAAAATGGCGCTAGAGAGGGGTCAAAAATTAGAACGCCTAAAAGACCGAAAATTTACACATATTTTCTTTTTTTATCTTCTTAACTAAAAATATTTTGATAAGACATGTAGAATAAAAGTTGTGCACAATTTTAAGGCCTTTCATTTGACACCACTAAAAAGGGTCTGGCCCCTAAAATTGGGGATCTGGGGTCCTTTAAAGTTTTTGCTTTATAACTCAAAAACGGTAAATATTTCGAAATAGCTGCCGCAAATAAAGTTGTTCTTTAACATCTTATTAATCTCATGAAAACGTTATTTTGTTTGAGTCTTGTGTTCTAAATGAGCTAGAAGCATAACACATATACAGGTAAGTGTTTTCATTCAGCAAGTAAACAAGAGCTCTTTATGCGTGTAATTAAGATAAACTTACTATAAATAATAAACCTTGCTACATTAGATGCTAATATTCTTTAGAATCAAGCTCTTGAAGTATTTTGTGCTTTATTTCCAAATTATTTACTGACAACTTTCCCTTTTATTTCGTTTGTTTTCAAATTTGGATAAACCAGTCTACTAAACAGGGAAAAAAAGAGATAATCTTTTCTTCTTATCATATAAAAACAAACAATAAAGTTAGAAAATAAAACAAAACCTTAAACATAGACTATTCACAGCCAGTAAGTACACGCCTTTTACATTCACCTTGTGTGTTTACAATTATGTAACCCCTCCCTCGATAGCGCGTGGCAAAGGAGGTCACCGAAGATCAATCGGCGTGTGAACCAGCGACCTAAGGTCATACACAAAACAAACCATAGAATGGCCATTCCAAATACATTTTAACTTAGTGATGAGTGTATGAATATGTTGAACCTTTCAGATTATTTCATATCTTTGATTAAGTCGCTAGTACATTTCAATTTATATTTTATTCGCTGAATTACAAGAAAGTTGCATATTTATTCTTATAAACATTGCATTGTTGAGATAATTGCGCTTTGTGGAAAATTACTTTAAAATAATTTCGAATCTTTCATATGATTTCGTCTTACTGTTTAATTATCACTCGCTCGTTTTAATCAGCTAGTCTTAACTGCCTTTCACTTATTCACTTCAAATTCAATGCATTTTGAATGCCGAGAAGACCACTTTGTTTGCGTATTAAAGAAACAGTTTATTTATCTCTCTTTGTCATTATTTAACGAGTTGCTATTTCTTTCATGAACATTAAACAGGATATATATAATTATCACGATAATTGTATGTTGAGGTCACATTTTTAATTGTCAGGAAAATCGAAAATAAAATTAAGTACTTTTGAGTTTGTATTATTTTCTTCCTAACTTACAATATTATTGCATACAAAATACTAGGTCGGACGCAAGTAACCTAAATCTTTCACTTGTATTTGAAATTTCTATCGAGCGTCGAATGAATTTTACCCGTTCAAAAGCCCTTCCTATGCAGTTTTCTTTGGGAATCAATTGGCTTAGATAGTCTACTCCGACATGTGTTGACAAAACTCACGCAATGAGAAGCCATACATTTCAAACTTGTGACCTCTTGGTCAGTGCATGTGAAGATTACGCATGGCAATTAGTGTCTGGAAAACGAAGTATGCTTTATAAGTGATTTGACAGGTTAAGATTTGTTCTCATTCCAAATTAAATACAAACACAAACCCGTTATTTTCTTTGTTATTTTATACCGTCAGTTATATCAGATAGATTGTGTTTTAAAAACGTGCTGTTTAGGAAGATTAATCTTATGCATTTGTTTTATTTCATCTAATAAAATGAATTTACCCATGACACGAATTACTTGTACATGCATGTAAGTACGCGTAAATGCGGTTTAATTTGTTTATGTGGAAGAGCGCCCAGAATAAATACACTTCGAACTCTGGAATTTCCCTATCTTACTGTTTAAATCATAGATCCGCTCAGCTGACGAGTTGTTTTAATAACGGTAATAAATTATATTCAAGTCCTGGCCAGCGATCGTTACGGTTGGTGACATTGCAATTAAACAGGTCGGTACTAAGGTACTAAGATACTAACGGGTATATATATTTTCACCTAATATGTTTTCATTAAGTGTTTTCATAAGAAGTAAATTTCTGGAGGATATCATGTTCTCCCCGATCACATCGATAGCGTGTAGAAACAGCGGTATATGAACACACGCTTTTGTGTACAAAGCAAACCTGTAAACCAAAAGGATGAGAGAAAAACGACGAAATAAAAACATTTCTCTATTTACTGAAATTATTGTCTTTAGACAGATAAAAATAAATGATTATCCGCCTGATAACATGTGAAAATTATACCCAAATACAATGTAACGAAGGATTTTGGGTTTAATCCCGAGTACGCAATTATAGCAATGAAGTGTACATGGACATGCAGAATACCGCTTTTTTCTTTATCCTTCGTCCATGTGTTCCTCCTTAATGGAAAAAATTATCAGTAAATTATATTATACCGAACGAGGTTGAAAAAATTAACAGCAATTATCCGACTTTTCTCATATCACTGTAAAAATGCCCTAAAAACTAAAACCATCTGGTTTGACTTTGTCAACGCGTTTTAGATCGGGTTTGAGATTTTTATTAAATGTCTGGAGTATTTCGCTTATTCTACAAGTCCTTATAATGAAAGAAAACACTGGCAGATTTAGAGGAGGTTCAGGGGGCCTGCCCCTACTGGCAGATTTAAGAGGGGCGTGGGGGCGCACGCCCCCCCCCCTAAAATTTTCAAAATATGACATGACTAATATTAATAATGCCATACTTCGGTTTTATAATTAATGGTCAATTAAAAAATGGTAATTTTATTTTACGACCAAGTATCGGTTTTCTTAAAAATCAAGTCTGAAAACCTTGCATTCCCTAGGCTATGAATATTATCTCATAATTATTCAAACCGGAAAACGTCTCCCGATTTCGTTTGAAGGGTAAACGGCACTTGTCAATTTCCTATCATGATGCAAGGAAAAATTCTGCGATATTTAAGATATCCGACCCATAATAGCCTCAGATTCAGTGAATTTGAATGTATAACAGATATATATTGGCTGAATACTCAGTATAAGTAGACATTATCTTCATGTTTTAGTATCAATATGTAAGACCGGAATGTGTCCTAATTTTTGACCTTGTCCTGTCCTTGAAGAGTTATCCCCCTTTGCTTTTAATTAATAAAAATCAATTCTAAAGAAATCTATCTCGTAAAACTTTAGTTTTCAATCGCTTTTCTATTCCTTGTAATTGAATACATCTTTCCACTACAGCATTTTTGGATATGCTTAGTATTTAATTTTTTATTTTTAAAAATTTGCGTGTCCCCATAAACATCAATGCAATCTTCATTAATTAATTACTGCTTAGGTAATTATATTTTTGAAAATTTCTCTGGGTAAATCCTTTACTACTCTAAAATGCTTTGAATTAATAAAGTATTTAATACAGGATGGATATTTAAGGTTAGAAAATTAGGTCCTAATAAGGGTCGGATACCTTAAAGGCTGGTCGAAGGTAAATAACATTCGGCAAACCTCGGCTGATTCCGTCACCTTCATCCAGATGAGGTACGAATCGGCCGAGGTGTGCCGAGTGAGGTAAATAAATGAATTTAAAATCAGACGGTCTACGTTACAAACCTATCCACTGATTGATGTATTTATTTATCAAATGGTGTAACTATGCAGTAATTTACTTACATAGATACAAGACTTTTTTTTAACGTCAGGATATAGGTTAGGATGGTCACAGTGTAACTTCGACCACCTGGTTAATTTCGACCGTTCATAAATACCTTAAAATAATTTGTTTGTAACCCATTATGGTGTACACACATCTATTTTATGCAGAAAGAAAATGCATTTTTCATATACAAATCAATGTCGAGAATAATAGGCGAAATTTATTTCTTCACTGGAAAATTATATCCAAGAAGAAACTTTATCGCCCGAAAATTACGGACGAGTCTTTTTAAACCATTGCGGGGATTTATCAGTTTATCACCTCTGAAAATATCTTGTATATACAGAAAGACACAGTGGATATTCCTGGCGTGAAATTTATCAACTATGTTTAAATTTGCACTTAAATTCATACCTTTTAAATTTATAGTATTTAGTTTTTACAAATAAAATGCAAATCAGCTGAACAGAAATCGGCCGAAGTTACCCTTTGCATGAATACGGCGTCAGCAGGTAACTCAGTTCGACCAATGAAAATGACGCAATGCTATTTGTTACCAGAAAAAAATCATGACCACCGTCCGTATAAAAAAGTATTAGGATAAGTATTATGTACAAGAATACTCCGTAGAAACTAGTTCTATAACCGTGAAAAAATCATCTGTTTTGTTTACATGCGGTTTAGATGCCTGCGCATATATATACATGTACATTTGTAGCATGCCTTGACAAATCGGTAAATCAGTCTCTAGGCAGCTGGTGGACTTAATGTCTTCAAATTAGGTACATTTTGAAAATTACTTTTTTCTTTTTGTCAGCATTTTTTCACAAACTTTTATGTTTTACAACAGAATAATTTAAATTAATATATATATATATATTTAAATTAGAGACGACGCGAATAATTTCATTTATATTTGCACATCGATCGAAAATACCCCGTGTGCGGTCGAAGTTACCCAACACACATATCTTGTAAATCGAACACATTTATTTTATATCATGACGAATAATACATATAATACAATTTAATCTGAACAGTAAAAGGTATTCCGAAGGAAAAAGGATCCAGTAAAAGTTGAGCGTAATACATGTAATAGGCAGTGACATACTTGAACAAATCTAAATATAAAAAAAATAATCGGTCGAAATCACACCACCCTACCCTACAGTGTATCTGTCATATATGTATAATACTTATAAAAACAAACGTTGCAATATTTAATTTTTCAATATTCAGATATTCTTTGTGTATCATTGTGCTTCGTTTATTTCATACTGCTATAAAGGGAACTGCACGTTACAGTGAGTTTGTTTATTTTGTTTCGTTGGCTGCGGTGGAGATACATGTGACGTAGGTCAGTGAATGGAATATAAAAAAACCCCACTTTTTGGAATAACATTAGAGTTACATACAAATATCAGGTTGACTAGCATCCTTGCTGAAATAACAATGAATCAGAACGACTTCTAAGATACACGAAGTTCGGAGATTCACGAAGTTTGGAGATACACAAAGTTTCTGCTTTCTCAAGAGTAAATTTGAAATAAAAATTATCGAATGATTAATAAATTTGTACATTATTCTTAAGCAGACGTGAAATTCCTACAAAGACTTTAGAGTGTTGTAAGTTACAAACTAAATTCATATCTTATAGGCTTTTGTGTAAAGGAAGTAATCAGTACCACTATTTTTGTGTCTGGTTTTACTGACTCTTAAAATTCACGTAAACCCAGGAGCTTCCGGGGGCTTCGCGCCCTAGGTCACCACCAGGGCTTCGCCCTGGACCCACTGGGGGCCTTAAGGCGGTCCCCAGACTCCCTGCCTGAACGAAGTTATCCACGCCCCCCCCCCCCCAATCATAAATCCTGTATCCGCCCATGGCGCCCTTTTGTATCCAAAATATACACAAGATTTAATAAATCAATTTATTATGTGGCTTTGGGCCCCTACCCCGACACAAAACTGGTCGGGCTCCCTTTTCAAGATTCCTGTATCCGCCACTGAAAAAGAATGTGTTGTTCTCTTGGATGTCGATATCTGAATTATATTTTATTTATACACCTAGTCTAATATATCATGGGCGCCTATAATAGGACGATTATTTGTTTTTAGCTCACCTGAGCCAAAGGCTCAAGTGAGCTTTTTTTGATCAAAATTTGTCCGTTGTCTGTCGTCGTTGGCGTTGTCGTCGTCGTTGGCGTAAACTTTTCACAATTTCAACTTCTTCTCCAGAACTACTGGGCCAATTTCAACCAAACTTGGCACAGAGTATCCTTGGGTGAAGGGGATTCAAGTTTGTTCAAATGAAAGGCCACGCCCTCTTTCAAGGGGAGATAATAAAGAATTAGTGAAAAATTAATAGCATCTTTTAAAAATCTTCTCCTCAAGAACCACAAAGCCATGGAAATTGAAACTCATGTGGAAGCATCCTCAGGTAGTGTAGATTCAGATTTGTTCAAATCATGACCCCCGGGGTTGGGCGGGGCCACAATGGAGGATCAAAGTTTTACATAGAAATATTTAGGAAAAACCTTTAAATATCTTCTTCTCAAGAACAGGAAAGCCCTAATTGGTCATATTTATATGAAAGCATCCTCAGGTAGTGGAGATTCAAATTTGTCCAAATCATGACCCTAGGGGGTAGGGATGGGCCACAATGGAGGATCAAACTTTTGCATAGAAATATATAGGAAAAACCTTCAAAAATCTTCTTTTCAACAACAGCAGAGCCATGATAAGTCATATTTATATGGAAGCATCCTCAGGTAGTGTAGATTCAAGTTTGTTCAAATCATGACCCCCGGGGGTAGGGCGGGGCCACAATGAAGGATCAAACTTTTGCGTAGAAATATACAGGAAAAACTTTTAAAAATCTTCTTCTCAGGAACAGCAAAGCCCCAATTGGTCATATTTATACGGAAGCATCCTCAGGTAGTGTAGATTCAAGTTTGTTCAAATCATGACCCCCGGGGGTAGGGCGGGGCCACAATGGAGGATCAAACTTTTGCATAGAAATATACAGGAAAAACTTTTAAAAATCTTCTTCTCAGGAACAGCAAAGCCCCAATTGGTCATATTTATATGGAAGCATCCTCAGGTAGTGTAGATCCAAGTTTGTTCAAATCATGACCCTCGGGGGTAGGGCGGGGCCACAATGGAGGATCTAAGTTTAACATAGAAATATATAGGAAAAACCTTTAAAAATCTTCTTCTCAAGAACAGCAAAGCCATGATGAGTCATATTTATGTGGAAGTATCCTCGGGTAGTGTAGATTCAAGTTTGTTCAAATGATGACCTCTGGAATAGGGAGGAGCCACAATGGGGGATCAAAATTTTACAAAGGAATATATGGGAAAATTTTTTTTAAAATCTTCTCAAGTACAACAAAGCCATTTGTTATATTGACATGGAAGCATCATCAGGTAGTTTAAAATTCACCCCCCCCCCAACCCCCAGTAATCTTTTCAATACTGAACTGATTTGTGTCTAGCTAATGTGCTCAGGTGAGCGATGTGGCCCATGGGCCTCTTGTTTAAAATAAAGTGGTTCTTACGGATGTTATAAAAAACCTTATAAACGGCTAAATAATTACATGTATTTAATTCATCTACTACAAATGTTAGTTTAGTTCTTTGCTTTCATAATCTAACTTTTATAAATTAACACGAAAGTCGTGCGATCGTATACAAATACTCAGAAGCAATCTTTCATATTTAATGAACGTATAGGTGAATAAATTTCCTCTCATCACTATACATAAACCCCCATCCTCGAAATAAATAGAATGTTTTCCTTCGCAGTCGGTTGGTTTAACCAGGTACATGTAAGTACAGGTGAGGATGGAGCTTTACAGAAGCAGGTGATGAATTCCGAGAGAAAGGCACTGCCTATTTTATATACATGTACATTCCTAGGGACCTGGTTTTCTGAACCGATCTCACTGTTATTCAAAGACCTAGTTAGAAACTCTCTCTCTCTCTCTCTCTGAAATGCAGGCCCGTCGATTGTAAAAAAAAAAACAAAACAAAATAATTTCAATTTTTAATAAGTATCTCATCTCCCAAGCCAAAGACACAAGTAAGCTTTTGCTGTTCATAATTGTTCATCTTTGTTTGCTATCTTGGTGTATATAAACATTATCGTCATTGTTGTTCTAAAGCTACTCGTAAATTTTTCTCATTTTTATCTTATCAAGAACCACTGGACCATAACAACGAAAATTAACACAGAATATTTTTGGTAAAGTTTTGTTCAAATGAAGGGTCACATCCTCTTTTAACGGATACATGTAGTAAAAATTAGATGGGGTCCAGGTGCAGATCAAGGAATTTTTTTCCACGGAGGGGGGGGGGGTATGCCAATAAAAAAAATATTTCAACCCAGAAATTCCTTGACGAGCCAAAAAAAAAAAAAGAAACTCTTTTCCAAAACGTGAAAAACCTATTTCGTGTGTGTGTTTGTGTGTGTGTATGGGGGGGGGGGGGTCGTTGACTTTTAAATCTTCATACCTAAGACTTTTCATACCATTTTAACACAGATCCGCGTTTTCGAGGAAGGGTCCGCGTTTTCTGGGGGGGGGGGGCATGGTCACTTTTACTTGTTTAGTATATACATTTAACTGCCCCCCAGCCCCCTCTAGATCCGCAATGGGGTCATTTGAAAATAGTATTCTCAAGAATCCCTGGACTAGAAAGAAAATTTCCAACATAGCATACATTCATTTTTTTTCTTCAAATATTGATTCCAGGGAGAAAGTTTGGGCCGGAAAGAATGTCCATAATTTTACACAGGAATTTATATATCCCCCCAAACGAAGTGTGTGGGTTTGGGGTGGGGTGTTTTGAGTCTTTTGGAATCACACTGTCCGTCTGCGTAGCTGTCCGTCTGTACGTGATTGTTTGCCAAGGATATTATAACTTTGTTATGAAGAAACTGGAAGGTCATACTTGGTACAAAGATTACTAATGATCCGAAGGTGTGTCATAGTTTTGATCCAACATCATTCCGGCAAGTTCAAGGTCACTGGAAAAAAATAGCAAGTATCATACTTGATACAGAAATTACTTATGACAAAATTAAAGAGTTTGACACGACCTTCATCCAAGGTCATTCCTGTAAGTTCAAGGTCACTGACAGAAAAGTGTAAGATTACTGTATGTGCTATAATTTTGGAAGCTCATACTTGGAACAAAGATTGCTTATGATCCACCGGTTTGAGATAACATAGTACTAGACTGGCAGAAGAAGTGGCAAAATTCGTGCCTGGATTATAAATTTATAAGGGTCAAGGTCACTGGCAGATAAATATTAATTTTTTTCCTTGCTATAACTTTGTAATATAAAATCACTGGAAGCTTTTACTTGATACAGAGATTGCTTATGATCCAAGAATGTGTTTTGACCTTGATCCAAGGTCTTTCTGGCAAGTTCAAGGTCACTGACAGAAAAGTGCAATATTCTTTTTCAGGTATATCTTTGTCATTGAGTATCACTGGAAGCTTATAATTTGTTCAAAGGTTGTTTTTGACCTTAACATAGGTCATTTAGGCAAGTTCAAGGTCACTGATATAATAAGTGTAAAATTCAAAAAGGTCTAGTCGCCCAAGTGGCGCAGGGGTAAGAGTGTCTGCTCTAGAGTCGTGGATTAAGGAGTTGATCCTTACGTCACAGGTTCGAATCCCACTGTGGGACGCAGAGACTGATCCTTCGGATGAGACCGTACAAACTGAGGTCCCGTCAGGCAGTAGGTGCTGGCACGAAAAAGATCCTTCACTGCTCAATGGCCATGTGTGCCAAGTATAGGTCAAAATTTGCAGATCTCCATCGGCAAATGGTGGCGTCTCCATATGATTGAAAAATTCTCGAAAGGGACGTTAAACAACATACGAACAAATAAACAAAAAGGTCTATAATTTTGTAATAGAAAAAATTGCATGCATTTGCATTTCACTGAAAAGATGATAAATATATCATCCAGAGTGTGTAATGGCCTTGGCTTAAATTCGAGGTCACTTAGAATATGATGTTTTGGATGAATAGTCTGAAAGAATACGTGACTGAATTTTTTTTATGTCGGTGACATAAAGATGGTGTTTGCTCTTAACAAGCTGCAGAATGTGTTATGGCTTGACGCAAGGTTATTTGGACAAGTTCAAGTTCACTGACAGGGGAATTTTACATTCCTTTACTGTCTTTCTACTGTTGAAACATTGAAAGTTGATGCCCCTTACAGGATTGTTTATAACCTGAAAATGTTGCATGACCTTGACTCAAGGTCGCTCTGTCCTGTCTGGAGCTCCGACGGAAGACCTATTCGTTGCATTGCAACGAGCTCGGCTCTAGTTTCAGTCTATAATTCGAACCAAAATATCTTTTCCTCAAGAGTCTTCTTTCTTTGAGTTCATCCCAGTGATCGTGTGATTTATTTCATTGATTTTACGTTCTGTACTGGACTTGGAAAATGAGGATATCTTTAGGTTCCTGAGCTGGCCTTGAAGCCCGCAGAACAGATTTTCTGCTTTATGATAAATTCAAGTGATATGTAATTCGGTATTAATTTTGTGTTGATTTTTTTAATGTTAATTTCATCAAGAAATATGAAAATTTAATGTTTTAACTATACATAGTGAGGCATTTTTGTGTGGAACGATTATTTTGGGGTTTTCACGATTTTTTCATATGGTACACATGATAATTAAGTGCAATAAATATAATTTGTGGAAAAAATGTCCAAGCCCCGGGGTTGAATATCGGGGGGGGGGGGGGGTCTGTCAACAAGTACCTGTTGTCAATCCCGTAGAAAGCAATTTCAGTTTTTTTGGGAGGGGGGCAAATAGAAATTTCCATAGGTACTTGTACTCGATTTTTTCCTATGGTACACATGATGAATAAGTGTAATAAATATAATTTGTGGGAAAAAAAATGTCCAACAAACATCGGGGTTGAATTTGGGGGGGGGGGGGAGGATCCTGTCCACAAGTACCTGTGGAAATTTCTTGATACATAAACAGAATTTAAAAGCATGTATAAGACATCAATTGAAGGGGAGAGGGCACGGCCGTAATTAAAAGTTATATAGAGACTAGGAAGGAATGAACTGTCATTAAATTTTGGTTAAGAACTATTACCTAAACTCTTCACTTTCACATTTTCAATTACAGATTCTTGTTTTTAAAAAGCTATACATGTACATTTATATGTATCTATTAGATGTATAAATTATGTTATTAATCATTTTATCTTAAAGAAAAAGTAAAAATCTCAATCAAACTTGTTCCGCATATTATGCTCTCTGATTCATTACTCAACAGATACTTCACATACATGTAAGAAGAGAAGACTTCAGACTGCAGGTGTGATAAAGTCACAGCATGCAGCTCCAGCCTTAATTCCAACTTTGTTCCAAAATATTACTATTCAACGCGAAAAATTAGAATTAGCCGAAAGAATATTTTGAATCACTTCGGAAATGCTACCGTAGCACCAGACTGAGTTCACAATATCGAGTGATTTTGATTGACAGGTGTAGCGACGTTGTGCATGCATTTCGTGTAACTATACATGTACTGCAGATTGTGGTTGAAAATAATAAACAAACAGCTTTAAAGAAAAGATATTGTATACTGTACATATATTTGTTAAGAACCAGTTCATTCATGAAACGAATTTAGTCGTATTATGTGGGCCCATGTTATATTTGACAGGTTGATTTACTAGTAGAAATTCAATGGACCACAGTCATTTAGGGTATTCCGAATCACCCCGCAAATCGCGACTCTCGGTAATTTACCTTAGTTACCGCTGTACCTCGCACGACACATGCACAGGTGTGACAACCAAACAGTCATTATTAGTAAGGTCTATACTTATTGCATACAACAAATAAAGAGGTAAACATAATGCGTTAAGTAAAAGTATTAATTATTTTAATTCATTAACTTCCTATCCTTTTCGAAGAAAATGCCCGTGTGGAAACGTTGCATGGTATTTCTCATCGATGTCGTGGCGTTGTTGGTGGATGAAACATGGCATATAAGGTATCGATAGAACGGCAATCTTATAAGCTTTTGTGAGTATTATTTGTTTTAATAACACCTTAAAAATATACTAGTTATGGCCGCATTTATAGCCCCCTACAGTTTCGAACCACGTGTGTACATGCCCCTAGCCAAATAAATTGCACACGCTACATGTATTGTACGGAAGCCGGTTGGTGCCAGGTAGAAAAAAATATTTTATCTTGCGGCCGCCAAATAATTATCTGGCGGCCGCCAGTTATTTATCTGGCGGCCGCCAAATAATTATCTGGCGGCCGCCAGATAAATAACTGGCGGCCGCCAGAAACTTATCTGGCGGCCGCCAAATAATTTTCTGGCGGCCGCCAGATAAAAAGATCTGGCGGCCGCCAGAAAGTTATTTGGCGGCCGCCAAATATTTATCTGGCGGCCGCCAGAAAGTTATCTGGCGGCCGCCAGATAATTATTTGGCGGCCGCCAGATAATTTCTGGCGGCCGCCAGATAACTTATCTGGCGGCCGCCAGATCTTTTTATCTGGCGGCCGCCAGAAAATTATCTGGCGGCCGCCAGATAACTTTCTGGCGGCCGCCAGTTATTTATCTGGCGGCCGCCAGATAATTATTTGGCGGCCGCCAGATAAAAAGATCTGGCGGCCGCCAGATAAAATATTTTTCTACCTGGCACCTACCGGCTTCCGTATACTTGTTATATGTCAGATTATTATTTTTTTTATAACATTGTTTTTCTTAAATGCAAAGGGTATGATTGTAATGATTTGACAAAGCAAGAGCTATAATAAGACTATCCCGGGTCCCGGTATACACTTGATCAGTGTTGATCAATGGTGATATGTACGAGTACACGTATGCAGTGATATACGTCATTCTTGATAATCATGAAAACTAAACATGAGCTGGTTTAATTCCTTTTCACAATTTTTTTTATCATCATTATATCATTATTTGGTAGCCTACTCGTAGAATTATGACTGTTCAATGTTAATTATTTGCATTAAAAAAATCATATAGGCAAAAAAAATTACATAATTATCATGATTATATTTACAGGACAACAATTTACAATCAGGTAATTTCAGAAAGTAATATTCTGTTGGTATTTGCTTTTCTGCATGATCCGCCTCTGAGAACGCTGTTTTATAGTGTGTCTACAGAAGGGAGGGAGGGGGGGGCTTTAATAACTTAATATAAAAAACAACAACATTCAACAAGAAAATAATTCTTTTCTTTTGGTAAACAATACCAATTAATTCATTAATCATAATGTTGTTATCTGACTGTTTTAGCCATTTACCTGGTGATTCGAAATACCCGGAAGTGACCTGCAATACACTAAAAAGGTGATGTAAATATAACCCCTGTCAAGGCCGCTGTATCGTAGATAGACTCGCCGTGTACTGTAGATTTGATTTTTCATTGAATTGGCTTTCCTTTAATACCAAAAAATCGTTTACAGTCAAAATGTAAAAAGTGAATCGGAATACTCTAAATGTACCCGTTATAAAAACAACTCATTATCAATTCAGTGGACCAATAATTTGCTTCAAAATAAGCTATAGATCAATAAAATTGATTTCAGATTAACCAACATTTTGTTGCAAAGATAATGTAAAACAGAGACCGGGGATTTTGTATTTCTCTGTATTTTAAACACTCGATATGCGTACATTTGGGGCGCTCTTGCATATACAT
Source organism: Saccostrea echinata (assembly GCF_033153115.1). Lineage (NCBI taxonomy): Eukaryota > Metazoa > Mollusca > Bivalvia > Ostreida > Ostreidae > Saccostrea > Saccostrea echinata. The sequence goes on along the minus strand of NW_026889795.1, from coordinate 9,578,993 downwards.
GTACACGTGTACATTCGAATTCATGATCGTGCTTATAAAAAGAGCATGTTCTGTACTTGCATGTATGTATGTATGTATGTATCCGTAAAACTTTTCGATTTTCCCGAGAATTCATCCTCACAATGTCAATTCAGGTTCCGAAATCACAATACCTTGACATTGTGAGGATGCCGAGAATTGAAAAAGTCACCCCCACTTACAATTATCATGCATGTGTACATGCAGTTTAAAACACGAGACAGAAAAATAAATTGTTGCAAACTTAATGGTTAAGTCGGCAATTAAAATGCGTAAAACTTGAAATGAATAAATGCACGGGCGGTAAGGATTGATAAAAATAAGCGTGAGATAGAGTAAAATAAAATAATATGTAAGATTCGAAATGATTTCAAACCCAATTTTCCATTAATCGCTATGAGTACACAATGTATTTTAACACCGATATGACCCCGACTCTCTGCGGCCACGTGTGCACGAAGACTGGGTTACAAGGCGACAGAGCAGAATGTAAACTGTGCTGTAAGAAGGCGTGAATTATTGTATGTTTAAAAGTATTATTTGATGTATATAGTTTAATATTTAATGAAAAATTTAATGAAGAAACAATTAAGAGACTGATAGTAAAAATTATACTTTACACAAGTATTAATACTTAATACTTCCATCACTAATTGCAATCATTTGCCTTAGCACCTTTTCAATTACAATTGAAATAGAATACAATTACACGGGACAGAGAAATAAATTGTTTGTTTTGTTTCTTTTTTTTAAAAAAATCGTATTGCTGTGTCGACAGTGAACAGGCCGGTAAAAGCGATTAAGATTCGAAATGATTTTATGCACTAGTGTTTGAAATTAAGATTAAATCAAAGATGCAATTACACGGGACAGAGAAATAAATTGTTTGTTTTGTTTTTACTTTTAAAAAATCGTATTGCTGTGTCGACAGTGAACAGGCCGGTAAAAGCGATTAAAATTCGAAATGATATTATGCACTAGTGTTTGAATTTAAGATTATATCAAAGATGAGATTAAGTTATCTTAAACTGTTAAAGATTCAAAAAAAAAAAAAAAAAAAAAAAAAAAAAAAAAAAAAAAAACCCACAATGTTTCATTGGTCGTTGTTTCTACACGATGGATTTAAAACGTGATCACAGTCTTCACAGATATTTGTTTTGTTTACATGGTTTATGACCGCAGGTGGCTGGTCGATGGTGACCTCGGCAACGTGGGATCGCGGATTGTGTTACATAACAAAACACATCTAGGTGAACATGGAGAACGTAAAATGCGTACAGTTAATGATCATTAATTATTCGAAGCTTAGAGTTTAATATTACTTACATAGTTATATAGATACATTTAATTCCTTCCTTTATTTGAAGACGTTGTTCCCTTTAAAACTAAATTAAAAAAGAAAAGAAAGTTGTAAAAAATAATTTATGAGTGAACCACAGAACACGTTTAAAACCTTATTTAGAAGAAAATTAACATTAAATACAGTAGGGTATATTATTTATAGCAAGTTTGTTTAAGTTATACACATGAAGAGTTCTGATTTACTTGCCGAATGAAAACGCTTACCTGTTTACGGGACCTGCTTTTTACCTACATATTACGACATAATACGCAATACTCGAACAAAACAACATTTTTATGAGATCAATAAGGTGTTAAAGAGCAACTTTAATTCCTAAATCCATATCGAAATATTTACCGTTTTTGAGTTATAAAGCGAAAACTTTCAAGGGCTCTAGATCCCTAATTTTAGGGGCCAGCCCCTTTTAAATGATATCAAATGAAAACTCTTGGAATTATGCACAACTTTTATTCTACATGTTTTAACAAATTATTTTTAGTTTTAAAGATATAAAGGAAAATATGTCAAAATTTTTGCTCTTTTTCGCGTTCTAACTTTTGACCCCTCTCTAGCGCCATTTTTAATGCAAAAATCAAGAAAGAAAAACCGATGTGCACAACTTCAATGCTTCTTCTTTTCAATCTCAAATGGTATTGTGCTCCAATTATTACAGTTTCCGAGCCTTTGTCTGGAAACGAGAGGCATGAAAATTTCAATCAAAGGGGAATAACTCGTGAATAGAAGGTAATTTCCGAATTGTATTACAGTATTCTGAAAGTGTTTTGTAAAGTCTAAAAGCTCTGAAAATTTGAACAAAATCCGTTCAGAAACTAGTAGACTAATTGTTCACAGAACAATTAGAGGTCTTTCCACCTTCTTTAGGTTTCTTTAATTTATATATTTTTCTCTCTAAAGTTAATTTTTATCCAAAAAGAATCCATAAAGGCTTGAAAGATAAAAAAATGAAAATTTTAAAAATTTTGAAATGACCTTGACCTTTAACCTTTTCCGCATATTGAAGGTCAAAGGTCATGAATCACATTGCAATTGGTCTCATGCTTCCACGACTTTTAGTTTTAAAGTTACAAGGTTTAATAGTAAGTGCAAAGATGTTAAAGGGTGATAACTCATATAAGGGGTCATCGGATCCTTTTGCACTGAATAGATTGAAGTTGTGTCTAAAGACCCTGAAGACATTAGTGAAGGTTTGATGTCTCTACAATCTACGGTTTCAGAGGAGTAGCGATAACAATGTTTTTCGCACAAGGGGCAATAACTTTCAAAGGGGTTAAGCTTAGGGGACAAGAATGATATCTTTGAAATAGATTTAAGAGTACATATTAATGATGCAAAGATATTTAGGATATGTTGAAAGACAAAAGATCTATAAAAAGAGCTTAATTTCTCATATTTTGAATGACCTTGACCTTTGACCTTTGCATATATTTGAACGTCAAAGGTCATTGAATCTTATGCAGTTGGTCCCATCTCTCTACAACTTATCGTTTTGAAAATTTTTAATTATTCGTAAGTTTCATAAACTTTCAGGGGCAATAACTCATAAAAGGGGTTGACGAATACTTTCGCAATGAAAAGGCTGAAGAGTCCCCTCAATTAGTCGAAGACATTGGTGAAGGTTCCGTTCCTCTACGGTTTATGGTTTCGAAGGAGTAGCGATAACAAGCTATTCTTGCGAAAGGGGCAATAACTTCGTAGGAGGTCATAGGTCAAACACGGGGGGTCGTTTTTCGGAATAACTTTTGATATCCAGTATCATGACCTATAAAGTTTTTCGATAAGTCTTGCAGTTTCAAAAGTCCGGGAAGAAAAATAATAATAATAATAATAATAATAATAATAAACATAAGCATTTCAAGAGGTCTTTCCACAGAAAGGTGGAAAGACCTAATGAGGAAGATATGAAGCTTCAAAGTTGGCGTCTAGGAAAAAAAAAACTAGAGCAAAGCTCGTTGCAAAGCAACGAGTGGGTCTTCCTTCTTAGCGATTAGCTTGTAAGTTGACGTCGTAATAAAAGGATAAATATTTGTTTAATTTCCACCTAAAGGTTACATGTTTCTGTTTAGATTGTCAACTTTGCTAGCATTCTCTTTCTTCTTTGACGCAAATATCAGGAGACCTCATCTCCGGAACTCTGAATCTGGAGTGAGCATGAGGATATATAATTCTGAATAACTGTGCTCTCTCCAACAGTACTCTTGAAATTGTATTCAAAACACTAATACTCCCAGACCCTCATTTCTTGAATTTTGACTTTTGATTTTTAATTTCTAGACTTTTTCTATTCATCTAACATCTTTGATGCAATCATGTTAGTAACACGTGTCATACTACAGAATCATCAATGTTTTGCTACATCACTGTCATAATAATTGCTTGACAAAACATTTACTCAGCATAGCTACATAGTAAGTAATCCATATGTGTTACTGATTGAGGATATCCATTCTTTGACAATCAGTAAGTAGAAAAATACTCTTACAAGAAATGCACAGGGATGATTTCAGTAAGACACGGTGTCACTTGTGGAAAATTTTAACATAACCTCTCTTTTAGCCTTTAACTTAAAAGTTAAACTTCATTATCTCAAAAACCGATATCTAAATACATGTACCATTTATATGGCGAAGTGAGCTGGTACTCCCAACCCCTTATTCTTTAAGTCTTTTACCCTGCATGGTTATCTGGAGTCATTGGATATCTTAATGTTTAATTTTGGTCCAGTTGAAATTGAGAAAAAATGGTTTTACTGTACTTCTTGCGTTCATTCATTTAAGTGTTTTACAAGGGGGGAAAAAGACACATGTATTTAAATTTTTGTAACATGTTAAAATAATCTTTTACATGCACAAGTATATTACACATATATTCAAGTAAATTTTTTTAATAATAATTCATTAAAAATATTTGAATCCATTGAAGTTGATTGCAGTAGATATAATGTGAATTATGAGCCTAAGACACAACAAGCAAATTTATGGAACAGTGGTCTCATTCTGTCATTTGTCAACTGAAAAAGTTTGATGATAATAGGCTTGAAACTGTTCAAAATATGCCTCTAAATCATTTTGAAAAAGAATGGCTGCAAATTTAAAAAGTAGGTAACCATGAACTACTTTTGAGTCAACATGATATGACGTCCTTAGATGCATCAACTGACAAGATTTGATGATCCTAGTTCTTATAGTAAGCAAAATATCAACATTTTAATAAATGTAATTTTTGGTCAACTTTGAAGTGACCTTGAGACCAAGCCCTTTGTCCCAGGGCGATTCCCCATGCAAATTTAAATCTACAATATATCCTCATCCTTTTGTGAAAGTTTGGTGATAATCTGCCCAGTGGTTCTTGAGAGGACGATTTTTTAGCAACCAGTTCTTTTGGTTTTATTTACCTAATTATCTCCCCTTGTTTACGGGTCACAACCCTAAGTTTACTAAAAACGGGAGCCCTTGGGCCATGGATACACTATGACAAATTTGACAATAATTGGCCAAGGGGTTCTTGAGTTATGGCCCATATTCTAACAGAGGCCCATGGGTCACAACGCTCACCTGAGTTTCTTTGGCCCTGCTGTTCTTCACCAGACCCTCCCTCCCTTGTAATACTTATTGAGGCCCCACCCTACCCCCAGGGGCCATGATTTAAAAAATTAGAATCTACACTACCCCAGGATGCTTCCACATATGTTTCAGTTTTTCTGGCCCAGTGGTTCTTGAGAAGAAGATTTTTGAAGATTTTGCCTATATTTCAATGTAAAACTTTAATTCCGTATTGTGGCCCTGCCCTACCCCCGGGGGCCATGATTTGAAGAATTTAGAATCTACACTACTACAGGATGATTCCACATAAGTTCCAGTTTTTCTGGCCCAGTGGTTCTTGAGAAGAAGATTTTTGAAGATTTTGCCTATATATTTTAAACTTTGATTCCCTATTGTGGCCCCGCCCTACCCCCGGGGGCCATGATTTGAAGAGAATCTACACTACCCCAGGATGCTTCCACATAAGTTTCAGCTTTTCTGGCCCACTGGTTCTTGAGAAGAAGATTTTTAAAGATTTTGCCTATATATTTCTATGTAAAACTTTGATTCCCTATTGTGGCCCCGCCCTACCCCCGGGGCCATGATTTGAAGAATTTTGAATCTACACTACCCCAGGATGCTTCCATATAACTTTCAGCTTTTCTGGCCCTGTGGTTCTTGAGAAGATTTTTTTAATGACCCCACCTATTTTTGTCTTCTCTTGATTATCTCCCCTTGTAAAGGGGGTTGGTCCTTCATTTTAACAATTTAAACTCCCCTTCACCCAAGGATGCTGTGTACCAACTTTGGTTAAATTTGGCTCAGTGGTTCTTGAGAAGAAGATGAAAATATGAAAAGTTTACAGACGGACGGACAGACAGACGGTCAAGAGACGGACAACTGGTGATCAGAAAAGCTCACTTAAGCTTTCAGCTCAGGTGAGCTAAAAAGTTTACATACATCAAACAAATGGCCATAGCATTAGCTCTTTGAGCCTTTGGCTCACAAGAGCTAACAAGAGGCCCATGGGCCACATTGCTCACCTGAGCACATTGGTTAGGCAAAAGCACAAATCAGTTCAGATTGGGGGAGGGGGGGGGCTTGAATTTTAAACTACCTTCAATGCCAATTTAACAAATGGCTTTGTTGTACTTGAAAAGCTTTAAAAAAAATTTCCCATATATTCCTTTGTAAAAATTTGATCCCCCATTGTGGCTCCTCCCTATCCCATGGGTCATCATTTGAACAAACTTGAATCTACACTATCTGAGGATGCTTCCATATCAATACGACTAAACATAGTTTTCTGTTCTTGAGAATATTTTTTTCTATATGTTCTTATGTAAAACTTTGGGTCCCACCCTACCCCTGCAAAGACAGATCCAGGGCCAGCGCACTGGGCATGCTCCCCCCGTTTGAATTTTTTTTATGTAGAACTTATATGTCCATTATCCTAAAATCAAGGAAAAACATCTTTTCTTTGTCAGCTTCCCAGACCCCCACCAAGGCCTTGCTCTAGACCCACTGGGGGCTTCAATGGAGCCCCCAGACCCACTGCCTCTACCCCCCCCCCCGTTACGAAATTCCTGGATCCGCCACTGCCCCGGGGGTCATCATTTGAACAAAATTGAATTTACACTACCTGAGGATGCTTCTATATCAATATGACTAAACATGATTTTCAGTTCTTGAGAAGAAGATATTTTCCTATATGTTCCTATGTAATTTTCAATCCCCCATTGGGCCCCACCCTACCCCTGGGGGTCATCATTTGAACAAAATTGAATTTACACTACCTGAGGATGCTTCCATATCAAAATGACTTATCATGGCTTTGCACTTCTTCAGAAGAAGATATTTTCCTATATATTTCTATGCAAAACTTTGATCCTCCATTGTGGCCCCGCCCTACCCCCGGGGGTCATGATTTGAACAAACTTGAATCTACACTACCTGACAATGCTTCCACATAAATATGACTCATCTTGGCTTTGCTGTTCTTGAGAAGAAGATTTTTAAAGATACTTCCTATATATTGCTATGAAAAACTTTGATGCTCCATTGTGGCCCCGCCCTACCCCCCAGGGGTCATGATTTGAACAAACTTGAATCTACACTACCTGAGGATGCTTCCATATAAATATGACTCATCATGGCTTTGCTGCTCTTGAGAAGAAGATTTTTAAAGCTTTTTCCTATATATTTCTATGTAAAACTTTGATCCTCCATTGTGGCCCCGCTCTACCCCCGGGGGTCATGATTTGAACAAACTTGAATCTACACTACCTGAGGATGCTTCCATATAAATATGACTCATCATGGCTTTGCTGCTCTTGAGAAGAAGACTTCGCAGCAATGTTAAGGCTTCTCGAAGCTTTAAATGCGTTCAAAAAATAAGACTGCATTGCAAGGTCGATTTTTATTTTTATTCGTAAGTTATGTACTTAAGTACGGCCAATTTATATAGAGAGTTCTCTAGGCTATATATAAACGTATTTGTTACGATATCACATGACCTCGTTGATCACGTGACGGTCATTTCTACTTTTTTGAAGTGTTTCACATAAATCGCTTCGGCGCAGGTGATTAACTCAATTATTATTAACTTTTTGTCACATAAGTAAACTCGTAGCATCCTTGTGAACCCAAAATGTGCTTGGGAAAAGTTATACTATTACCCTGGTACAAAATATTTCACAATAAATTCAACTGACCGACAAATTTGAGGGTATTTTCCACTCAATATCATCATCTGTATTAAAACAAAGCCATCACACATTTTTCCCAAGCAAGATTCAGTTAGAGAGGAAACTCCTCTTACAGATTTCCGCAAAAGATCTCAAATAAATCCTCATTAATCACCTGCGCCAGGCTCTTTTATACACATATTATAAATTCTACCTCTATCCAAGGGTATAAAAAAGGGTAAATGTCAAACGTATATATTCATATATATTTGGAACACGCTGACTTTTAAACAAGAGTAATAAAGCAAAGTTATCTAAACTATTCGGATAAATATAAGATTTTTAAAAAAGATTAAAACACGTTTATTTTACACTGCTTTCTTGACACTTTATATGCAGATTGAAATAAGGTGTAAAGCTTATGACACTCTCCCCATCATAACAGCTCAAGTTTGCAGTGACTTGACGTCATTTTCAATTATGACGTCATATATTTGTAGTTCAGAGAAGTGAAGGCATAGAGTACACTGCAATATTCTCTGGGAAGCCTTAACGTACCTGCGTTTTAAATGTTTTTCCTATATATTTCTATGTAAAACTTTGATCCTCCATTGTGGCCCCGCCCTACCCCCGGGGGTCATGGTTTGAACAAATTTGAATCTACACTACCTGAGGATGCTTCCACATGAGTTTCATCTTTCCTGGCCCTGTGGTTCTTGAGAAGAAGATGTTTAAAAGATGCTATTTATTTTTCACAAATTATTATCTCCCTTGAAAGAGGGCGTGGCCCTTCATTTGAACAAACTTGAATCCCCTTCACCCACGAATGCTTTGTGGCAAGTTCGGTTGAAATTGGCCCAGTGGTTCTGGAGAAGAAGATGAAATTGTGAAAAGTTTACAACGCCGACAACGCCAACGACAGACAACGGACAAATTTCGATTAGAAAAGCTCACCTGAGCCGAAGGCTCAGGTGAGCTAAAAAGATAAAAAGAATTATGTATCTTAGAATTGTCTATTTGTAATCAAAGTTATATTGAAATCAGACCAATTTCTTGAAATAAAAAATTGCACTGTTGTAGTGCAAAAAAATTAATGATATTTTACATGTTGCTACAGTATTCAAGAGAGGGCATGTTGCAAAATTTTGAATTAAATTAGAGGGGTTGTGACTGTTTCATCACTAATTATAGATGATCAATGCGAAAACACAAAGTTGAGAATTGCAATGTCATTGAAAGTCTTGAAGAACACCGAGCTATTAAAAAATTATTTCTTCAGACAGGAAAATACCCAAAAGAGACTAAAATGTTTTAAGATGCTTCAGGGATTGCCTATACATATCTATGACAAAAGTGTTCAAATAGTAGTAGCTTTGTTAATGGAAGGATTAACATTTTTGATGACCCAGTCCATGCGATATCCCAGTACACCGCTTATCGCATGGATGTTGCGCCTATGGATTTTGCATTGTTTCCATACCTATTGCTTTACTGTGTAGACATAGATTTTAAGAGCTCACTAATATTTGATATGCAACAATAGAAAAAAGTAACATGACTTGCTAGAGTTATTCAATTTTAAAGTAGAGAAAAGACATGTAAATGCTAGAAATGAAAGGTATTTATAGCTGTGAAAAGCTCAGCAGGTTTGGAATCAGGTTGTCACATCACCTTACATCAAAAAACATCAAATATTGCTTGCTCCGTGAATTCTTTGACTGCACAGTAAAAAATCGCATATTTTCAAAATTTTAGTAAATGGACCTGATTTTTTACATACTAATAAACAGATAAACAAAATATAAGAATTTAATCAGATAAATGTCATTTTTCAAAGTGCACAGTAAATTTTTCTTCAATCAATGTGTCCGCAAACTTTTCTAACAATCCTCATTCATGTACATGCCCTTAGCACTGAAGTCATTTGAAATATGCACATATGTTAACATTTGTTGTTGTATATGCCAAAATAGCAGTTCTCTCTAAATTATTTTGTAAAAATACATATATTACAAGTTCTTAATGTATTAAGGCCTGATGTGTCCATAATCCTAGATGGAAGGACTTTTATCCTTGTGTGACTGTTTAAATTTCACTATGCTGCTTATTCTTCGTCATCTCCAAACAGATGCTCTTCTGGCAAATATGGTCATGCTTGGTATCAAATTTCAGTTATCAGATGGCAGTCACACCTATCCAAAAGAAATTGAAATTTCTCATTTAGGCCAAAGTTTTTTTTTCGTTTGGTTTACGATTCCGCCGACCCTAATTTTCACCAATCATGAAAATAAAAATAATGTCTTTTTCCGACATATTTTTCCGGATTTTTCTCAGCTGAACTGGTGGGTTTTAAATTTTAGAATGCATCTTAGTCGAATAAGCGCTTATAAATATATGAGACCTTTACAAACATTTAGGTGACCGCAAATAAACACATGTGCAGACCAAAAATGGCGGTTCTGTCATGTAACAGCTGTGTAACAAGGTAATTCTTCGCTGAAAGCAATGACATACACTTAAAGAACTTTTTCTGCATGGAAAAGTGAATAAAATCTTGGATGCATGATCCCTTTCTCCAATTGCAATGTCTCAATTGGCTTAATTCATACCTAATATTGGAGAGTGTATGCCCAACCCTGATCGACCTAGCAGACACGGTTACACCTATAGATAATAGGGATTTATCACTGCCTTCTCATGTACAATTGCCCAATTGAAAATGAGCTCAGTTTTTCCCAATTTGGCAGTATTTTTTGCCAATTGGTGAACAATGCTTTTATTTTTAATTATCTTGAAAAAACACAAAGTAAAATTGTCAGACTGTCTGTAATTTTCATCTATTTAACTCATTTAGCAAAGCTACAGTCATAACACATGTTTTAAAACACTTTAAAAACATCGCCAACTTTTAATCCGAATTTCCTCCGTTTTTCTAAAAATGATGATATTGTGTAATTATATAGATTTATTAAGTTATTTCCACCTATTCAATTGATCTTTGAGTGAATGGTAAGGACTTTGGGCATTATTTCAAATAGAAAAATATATTTTCAATGCATTAATACATATTAAAAGAGGACTTTTAGAAAATGTGTACTTGGTATTTATGCAGGAGGTTTATAATCTCCAGAAACAGATACTATATGATCTAAATTGAAATCTCATACACACATGTACAACCCTACGTTGTATAACTGCTTTACACTCATTGAAATCCAATTTACTTTCATTAGTCTATTATTTATAATTGATCTTGTATGATGAAGATGGATCATATTTAATTGTCGTTCGGTTGCCTAAATTAGAGTTCGTGCTGAAATGTTAAATGAATTACCCCTGAATACAGGATTTAAGTAACATTTTAAAATTTTTTCCAATTTCATCAAATAGCCGATAATTTATTCCCAATTCCCCAAAAATGGTGTTTCCCAAAATAGGCTGATAAATCCATGGATAATAGTTAGACCAATTTAGTGTTGAGAGATACATCTTAGTTGAAGGAACGCTGACCCGTATTTCACTGGATAAGTTCAAATGTGTATAAAACATTTGTTAATTTATAGAAGTAAATTCAATATACAAATCTTTGCAAATTTCATACTCAATTGAGATCAAAGCCCTTTGAATTACTAAGAAAATAATGAGCATTGCCTACTGTGCAGGTACATAACAAAAATTTAAAGAAGGACTTGATTGAGAAATTATTAGGTTTTTGTGCCACAGGTTGAACATTAAATTTGATAGCTGCATGATCAAATTATTATAACCTTTATTTCAATGTCAATTACTTTTGATATTGTTAAACAATTAAATTGTATTTTTCTTCAATCTAAATTTAATTTAAATTTGGATCCTTATTTTTAGTTTGTGGGCATACCGAGGTTTATAACACATCACTTATCACTGAAGAGCACAAAAAGAAGTTGAACATCATGAACCATGCACTGATTGACAAACAAAAATCAGAACTATATGTAAATGAAAATGACATTCAGTTTAAAGTTAGAAATGAATCAAAATTAAATAAAAAGAGTTATGTGATCTAGATAATAAAACTTAAAAGTACTATTGACGTGTATTATTTTTATTACAATAAACATTGCTGGTATTTTAAAATGAAACTGTTGAATCCTGAATTATTTTTATTTTTATTTTTCGACCACCCAATGCATTTTTTTGAGACAGAAAATTGTAAACCAAAAAAAATAAAAACTTTGGCCTAATAAATATATGTATCAAATGTATTTGATTTCAAATATAATATTTACTGCCAGTGTTTTTTTTCAGTACTTTGGGACTGGGGGCTGGGGCCCTCAGAATTGGGAATTTCAGCATCAATTAGGCTAAATTGGGAATCTCCCAGAAAGCCCAATCACTTAAAAAGCATTGTCAAAAAGCTTTGTTTTTGTCTTTGTATTACTTTAACAAACAATTGTTATAACTAATCAAGACTATTCTTGGTATGGATTATCTAATTACTTGCATCAAGAACAATAGTGGTATGAATTATCTAATTATGAAGAAATCCAACTTGGCTGAGGTGGCAGAGGATAGTTTTTTTAATGCCAAACATGTGCCAAGGGGGTACACATATACATGCGATCCATAAAAACATGTACATGGGGACAGTTTTTCAGGGGCTAATTAATTACACTTCATATGCCCATGGCTCACAAATTATGTCAACAAATTACATGTAATTTGCCTAGTAGAGTGCACATGTACCAAAAATGCACCTGGGGTCTCCCCAAATTTTGGCTTGTTTTTCCAAGATTTGGGCCTCAGTCGCACCCATCCAACCCACTCCCAGGCCCAAGCGAGCAGGATAAAACACCCAGTAGTCTGTAAATCAATGCATGCCCTAATGAAAATTCACCAATTGATATGGGGCCATTTACCTTCCCTCTGAGATACACACCTTCTTCTAAGGCCTACTGCTTTTCAGCTGAATTTCCTCTGCAACTGACCACGTGTCTTAGGTTCGCATTTACAACTCTGTATATGATAAGCATCATAGTGACACCTACATGTTTGCACATTAATTTTTTCAGCAAGCACTCTGCTACACTGCAAATGTGTCCCATAATTATTCGAATCATTTTTCTACATAAAATATCACATCAAACAGGGGATATCTCAAATTTTTAAGAAATTTGACTGGGTCTTTAGTACAAAACTATCCCCTGCCACCTTTAACTTTCAAAGTTTGCTTTTTAATTAAAATAACTTTCCATATTTAGAAAGTGCAATCAATTCTGAGTAAAAATATACTAAATATGTCTTATTTCAATGAAAAATAAAAAAGTTAGAGGCAAATATGTGACCCCACCAATTGTCGGTCAACTACCTTAACCCCATATTCTTTGTGTTACTTCAAAAATGACCAACTCCTACAATTCAAAAGAATCTATTTCTTATCAAAACAGTGTTTAATGGTAACTTTGATCAATTTCAAATGCAGCTACATATAAAAAATTCAATAAGAATTGCATGCCTTGATGAAATGTACTCACATGAAACACATACTCTCCTATTTTTGATGTTTTGAGAAATCCCATTTTACCTCTTAATTGCTTGAATTTATACATCTATAGCTTGTTTGCAAAAAGAAAACCTAATCTATTTTTCAGGATATTTATTGTAATATACAAAAACCCCTCTTCCATCAAAGGTTCAAGAAGAAGTATCCTGGAAATTGCAGTTATCTACCCTACCCCTCCAACCATTACCTGATTCTATAGAAAATATACTGTGGAAATCTGATTTTACTGACTGTCCTTTTTCTGAGTATATTTCCATTCAATTTCAATGTATCTGAGTGATCAAATACATGCATTTGATTCCCCTGAATATTTAAAGTGATCATCCTGTCCTTACTTGGCATTTGTGAGTAAATTTCAGGTGTTTAGTAGAATCCAATAATTACATGAAAATGTACATATTTCTGATATTTTGTTCATTAAATATGCAAAAAGACCATCTGTTTTGTTATAATTTAAAGAAAAATATATAATCTATATGAAAATAATGAAAAGTTTAAGTTCTATCACATTATAGAAGACAAATGAGGGGGAAAATGAAGGGGAGGGGGTATTTTTGAGCCCCTTTAATTTTAATTAATACTAAGTGATTGCATCAAAATTTGATAAAATATATGTGACAGTGCCCAAACTATTATTTTCAAACAAATAAATTTTTTTCAGACAAAAATTGCCTTACTCTGTTAAGATTTGTTATGCTGATGCTTCAAACTCTTTGAAAATGTGTACTGGGAAAGGTTTACCCCCCTTGTGTTTAGGTCTCTCTACCTAAATGAATAAGAGTCAAATAAAAGAAATATGGTGAGTTTTGAAAATGGCATACATCAATAAACTTATTTAGAGAAGAATTAGACTAAATTTCATAAGCATCATAGTGACACCTACATGTTGCACATCATTTTTTTCAGCAAGCACTCTGCTACACTGCAAATGTGTCCCATAATTATTCGAATCATTTTTCTACATAAAATATCACATCAAACAGGGGATTCTCAATTCTTTAAGAAATTTGACTGGGTCTTTAGTACAAAACTATCCCCTGCCACCTGAACATTAAAACCTGCTTGAACTTCACTAAAAAACATGCAATAAACAAACTGAATTTGATCACATATTTTGTAAGTTTTTCTTTGGGAAAACTTCCATTACATTTTGGGAAAATACAGGCATATCGCCCTAAAAAAATCACTGACTGCACATTTTATCTATATACAGAACATCAAATGCTCCTATTTATCCTTTCTTTTCCTGCTGCTAGTACATGTACCCGTTATTGATTTCTTACCTGAAGCCATTTGAATGTGTCTTGTCAGGGACCCCTGATTGTTAAACAATAAAAGTTAAGTGTAACTCTTATAGAAACAAAATTTTATGAGATTTTTGCAATCAATCAATACAATTTAAAAATGATTGATATTAATATCAGAAAGAAACACCTTTGAATTATGCTCATAATCATTCCCCAATTTACATGTATTTATAAAGTTTTATTATTCTTCATTAATTGGTAGTTGCATTATATGAGATCTTACGAAATTGCAGGTTGAAACTTTACAATTTGGATCCGATGTCTTTTAAAGTATGCCAATGCATGTTTGTCGAACAACAAAATTCCTTTGAACAATTAACAAAGACTGGTTAAGCCTTTCCCTGAGTTTGAACATTGTTAATAAATGAACTGAGCAGATCCAATTTTTTTTTACACTGAATTTAAGAGTAGCAAATTTTAAACGAACAACCGACTTAACAAATTTTAGTCGATAGTCAATATGATTGAACGATAGTCGAGTACTCGAATATTCATTGACATCCCTAATGAAACCATCAAACAGAGTTCAAAGATACTGTCACATTTTCCGTGTATTATTTGTAAAAAGTACTCTATTAAATAGATGTTTACATGCAGTCAATTTTGAGGATGTAATTAAAAAATATAATATATATAGGGATTAATTAGGAGTATTTTTTCATGATTTCACATAAAGGAAATGCACGTTACTTGTACATGTAAAAATTTATTAGGGATGGCAATGGTCAACTGGGTAACCATCTAATCATTCAGAATGTAGTACCTGGTTTAGTATGGGATGACAGGTTATGATTTTCATAACCGGTTAGTCGGTATTTTTTGTATAATATGTACTTTTTAAATAATATACCAGTATACATATTTTTTTTTTAAAAATTACCACTTAGATCATGTAGATAGCTTGTGTAAAACTAGTATCATTCAAGCAGATGCTCGACTGTCTCCATAAACTCCTGCTCGTTGGCGTTTACGGACACAGACAAGCATCTGCTTGAACGAGATTAGTTTAAAACTGAAAAGTTGCAATCGACTAATTAAATTATTCACAATATACAGCCACTGTGAAAACAAATCCCCATTATTTTGTCATTACAGTAAAACATGCTTATAAGTGACAGGGACAAATAATTTTGATTCATTATAAATGTATTCATTTTTCAGTTTAGTTTTCAATATGTTTTAAAACCACACGGAATGAAAATCACTTCACTATACGCTTCAATTCCTAATTTAAGTCTGTTCGCAGTAAGCGTGTTTTACTGTATAACCCAAATACCACTCTAAGTTTACATACCCCAATCAAAAAAAATTCTATATTCTAATTTCAAGAACTAATTTTTTACTAAACAATGTTTTACATGGTAATTAATCTAGTTCATTATCTGTAATGGTAGCCTAGTTGTAGGGCATTCATTTTGTAATCAGGAGGCTTGATTCTCATTTGCTGTGTCAAACCTAAGACATAAACATATAGGTAGTGAAGGTTCCTTCACCAAGCGCCAAGCATTAGAATGAAAGTCAAAGGTTTTTCAGATGAGACCTTAAAAACCTCACAGTAGATGTTGGGACAATAAAGAACCCTCACTGCTCAATGGGCCTTAGTGCCAAGTATTAAGGTCTATGTTTGAAGCCCTTCACCAGTATGTGGTAATGTCTCTATACGAAAGAAAAATACTCAAGAAAGATGTAAAACAACAAACAATCAATCAAAGTGTCAGTAAGAAGCTGATCCTTACGTCGCAGGTTCGAATCCCACAGCTGGATGTGGAGATAGGTTCCTCGGATGAAACCGTATGAACCGAGGTTCTGTGTCACAGAAGGTGCTGGCACGAAAAAGATCCCTCACTTCCCAAAGGCCATAAGTGTCAAGTACAGGTCTATATTTGCAGGCCTCCACCAGCAAGTGGTGGCATAATAATATGACTAAAAAAAATTTGAAGGGGCAATAAACAAAACACAAACCAATCCTGCAGTCTTATCACAGAAATAATTCAAACTTTTATGTATAAATATATTTCCAAATTTCTTTTGCAATTTAACTGAGTGACATTTTTGAGATTTTCCAATAATAATACACATTTACTAACTGGGTTCGAGGGCAACATGTGTTTTGTCGGACACAAGAACCAAACTGTTTGCCTGAGGCCATTAGGCCGAAGGGAAACAGTTTGGTTCAAGGGGTCAGCAAATTGCATATTACCCCGAGAACACGCCCTAATAAATGTTTTGTTATATCTTTTATTTTCTTTTCTTGCTTGACATATGCATACATATATTTTGTACTGGCTTCCGTGATGTAAATTTCCTTTACCAGCACTGAGGTAAAACTCTGTCAATTCCGTAACTTTCAAACACCAACGAATGCAAATGAGATTTAACTAATCCCGCGGATACTGTAATATGTAAGCAGTCCAATGATCTCATCGACAGGTTCAATATCTTACTTTGCGGTTCAACATAGATTTTTTTATGATTGCTCATAAAACATTGGAAATGTTAGACATTTTATGTGTACACTGGTATAGATTTATATAGAAACAAATTTTTAAAGGTATAACAAATTATAATATTAATTAAGGCCCTAGTTATAACTGCTATTCATACTTGTTGAAGAGTATATAACAATAATTATCATGGTTATACATGCAGTATGTTAGATAGTGTATTGTTGAATTCTTGCATTTTTTTGTTTCAATAAAAAAAAAGTCTTGGTGAAATTACATGCTCTCATGCATTTAAATATAAGTTAAAGCATGGGGATTTGACAATGTCATGTCAGGGCTAACAGACAGAGAATGAACCATTAAATAGATAACATACATCAGTGTTTGTGCGTACATTTATACATTTGCTGGCATATACATGTAAACATCAGTGCTGTAAGCAGCTGTTAAATTTTAGATAAGAAAAATTCTAACCTTCATTTCCAAGGTCCACGCCAATCATATATTAAAATGTCACCGTGAACTCTTTCATCACTCGCTACATTTATCACAGAAAACTCCGACACAAGACTGTTCATCGCCGTTAATGTGATCGTCAGAATTTCCTCGTAAACAATTTGCGCAAGAATATATATATCCCTTTAAAACTAATGCTCCCTGTACGCAACCAAGGATTTATGTGCTTCGTAGATGTGGATTAAATGTGCATGTCTACATCAGGGATGGGGTAATCGTAATCGAGTAATCGTAATCGATTGTAATGATTACTGTTTTTCAAGTAATCGACAGTAATCTGTAATCGAAGAGATTTTCGATTACTTGTAATCGTAATTTAATCGATTACAGCTAAAATTTTCAATGTAATTATAATTACTTTTTCGATTACTTTCGATTATTTTATACATAAATGGATGTTATTTTGGAGAATTAATTCCAATCAATCACACATAAATATCAAACATAAACCACCTAGTGTAATGTTTGGATTTCCTAACTTTTCTTATCATAAGTTTAATAATGTTCTCAATAAAATTTGCATTACAGACCTACTGGTCTAGTATTAAAAAATTCAGAAGTGTATTTCATCAACCATTTATTAATAAAATATACAGATTTTTCGTGTGCATTTTACATTTGACCCACTGTCCTCTTGCTGCATGTCCTTTTTCATATTTCAGATATTGAAAAACTTTGTCTTGTAATAGAAAATTAGAAATAGCAAAAACAGATTTAAGTGCTGTATTAAATATAAATAATTTGGTAAATAAACTACATAGTACTCAAAAAAAAAAATGGAAATACTTATTCACATCTGAAAATGTTTAAACAACTTCAAACTTGTGTTTTAGTATCTTTAAAATTTGCAAAATCATTCTCATGTTTTCATTCAAAATTGTAAGGTTGCTTTTATATCAGTGAGGGGTTATAAGTGCCTGTAAGAGAGGGAGTAAGTGTCACTGTATTTGCTTATCTTAATTGGCTAATTAATTGACTGAGACATATCCCTGATTGCAGATAATGAGGTGTAAACTGTGAACTACTTTGTGTTTAACTATCATTCCATTGAAGACAAACAATATTATTAAAAGAATTAATAGCTCTCAAAACACTTATTTCAATACAGAATGAAACTGTGTTACATGTATTATTAAATTACTTAAAAACACTTTAATTTACATGTTAATTACTAAGAGTTCGTTCTAATTTACTTTTTTTTAAAATAGACACATACAGGAATGTTTAATGTGTACTGTCAACATACGGACAGCCCAAATACTTCTAATGAAGTAATTCACAATAAGATATTAAATAATTTTTTCAACAAGTCAATAAATATTGAGGTACAGATCTAAGGTTGAAAGGAATAATTAATTCCTTGGCATATTTTATTGCAGGAATCATGTCTCCACTTTCCATGGTAGAAAATCCCTCATTTGGGCATTTAGTGAGAATGTTAGCCAGAATAAAACCTTAAAAGAATCTGCACTGAAACTGCAGGAATACATTCAAACTTCAGTGGATAACATCAACATTTACCATTTAAATATTGCTTTGATATCTGAAGGGATAAAAACTTGGAAGTAATCGATTATTAATCGATTACATCTTCCAAAGTAATCGATTACAATCGATTACAGGACAAAAATGAGTGTAATCGATTAATAATCGATTACACAAAATTCCCCTCAGTAATCGATTATTAATCGATTACATTTTTCAGTAATCGTGCCCATCCCTGGTCTACATACGGCTCGTACGTTAAGAAAATGTACAACTGTCAACTTAACATATTTTCTTCTCATTTTCTGTCTGTAATTCCGACTTGCATGGCTACTTCCGAGGACGTACTAAAGACTTGATATACTAAAGACCTGATATTCGACCTGATGATTTTTCAAAAAATAAAATAATCAGATTGAGTGTTATACATGATTTATTTTTAAAAATTATTGATTATGAAGCATTATGCTATACTAAACTACACTTTTTTTTTTAAATATTTGCCAACAAAGCATCAGATCAAATCACGTTTTTCGTATATCGGGTCTTTAGTGTCTTCTTCCCACAATGCCGCTCGTGATTGTTTACATCCAGGTTACAAACAAGAGGCCCCGATTAAGACTTTTTCTATACGAATGCATTAGTAAATGTTGATTTACCTTTACTTGTGTAAATAACTTGCATTTATAAACGATTTAAATAATAGAAAACAGAGAAATGGAATCAAAACAATTTATTTAAAACACAACAACTATCTAAAACCGTACAAGCATGTGTTACGATGCCCTATAAGGCGTGGCTGGTTTGTAGACAACTTGTTCCTGTACGATTCTCGAATAATTATTTTATAAAATAGAATAAAATATAGCACGGAGCTTGTTTCTCTCTATACCACATGACAAGATTTAATATGTTAGAAATTCTGTCATTCAAACTTTTTCATAATATTTTAATATTTTTAGCTATCCAAAAAATACTTTTATGACCTGCTGTCCCTGAATATAGGGACCAGCCCCTTTTTCTTGATGTTATCTGAAAGCTCTCGTAATTACACACAACTTTTATTCTATATGTCTTACCAAATTTTTATCAGTTTAAAAGTTATTAAACAAAAAGCAGCAAAATTTCATGGAAAAATAATTCTTAAAACTTGCCGTCACATAGCTTCCGAACTTAAAAAAATTAGCCTACAATTTTAATGTTCTGCGCATCTGCAATGTATAAGTTACAAGTTCTCCAATTTTCATGCAAATATCATGTGTCGTTATTGATATTTCTACTGGACAAGAGACCCTCCAAATATCGATTAAAGGGCAATAACTCATGAACGGAGGTATATATCAAAAATTTGAAAAAACCGTTTTTAGGCAATAATACATTGTATCTACCCTGAAAGTTTCATAGCAATCGGACAAAAGGTCTCCGAGAAATCGCCTGCTGAAAATCGGCGGGAAAAAAAAAATAATAATAAGAAACAGTAGAATAACAGTAGGGTCTTCCGAAGGAAGCTCGGAAGACCCTAAAAAGAATAATAAGAATAATCTTAATCATTACAATCAGTAGAAGGTCTTCCGTTGGAAACGGAAGACCTTAATTATAATTAAAACTAATTATACTTGGGGGGGGGGGGTATTCGAATCAGCATACCTGTTGTCCGTATGAATTGCAGCTTAAAACCAGTCTGACTTTAAATCTAAACAAATAAAGTATTTAAAAAAATGTTTTAATTATGGTAGATAGTCCCTTCAAATCTAAGAGTAATGCAGGAACCTTATTAAATTGTTGCATCAAGATTGCACGAGTTTTTTTTTTTTTTTTTTTTTTTTTTTTTTTTTTATAAATCTTTGTAACAAATTAAAAAAAAAATCTTAGTTTTCAAATTTAATTTCAGAATGACATAAATATGCATTTTCATTGCACTACAAAGCAGATAGTATGTATAGATCCATTCATCCATTGGGATTAATGATTGGACATGCATCAAGTTAAAGATTAATTAATGAGTTCAGTGTAGGAAGGCTAGCTGTCTCCCTCATTTCTGTTAGAGGATCTCTGATCAAGCAGCTCTTATCTGTATCCTGTGGGAATTAGACAGAAGAACTGCCTGTCAGTTTATAACATGTCATTTGATGGCCAGCCTTTTATTTTTAATATTAATTTGATATAGATTAAGTTGTTAAGACTAAATTGATATTGTTTAATATAATATTTTTATTTAATTATTTGAAAATATCAACTAATTCAGAGCATCATGTCTCACAAATCTGAAAGCTGGAGGGGGGGGGGGGGGGCTGCAGATGGGCATTTGTCAAGCTCTAACACAACCAGTTGAGGATCTTATACTATAATGTAATATTTGTTATGATTAATGCCTACACCACAGAAGATGTATAAACAAATATTATAAGGAATGGAAAAAATCATTGAAATCCTTGTATCAGGGTTGTCATGATTTTCTTGCACTCTAAACTGTTTATGACAATTGAACAGTATTTGACGGGCGTATCATGCTGTGGCGGGGCACTTTATTTAATTTTGGACAACCAAGTCATGCATTCAGGCAAGTCAAATTTTAAGATTACTTTAAAGGGCAAGTGAATCTGAAAGATATTGTCTATCCCCCTATCCTTGGCAAAATATGCTCAATAGTTTGATTAAAAGATAATTTATGTGACACAGAGCAAATTGTAAACTAGATGCTGTCATAAGACAGTAATACCAGCACTAATGTGTTTGCCTCTAAATGCAGGCACGTAGCATCAGGGAGGCCAGTGCCCCCCCCCCCCCCCCCCCCACTTTTTGTTGCATTATAGTCAAATAAAGGTAATGTAGTAGTGTATATTTTAAATTGGGGTACTGAAAGAAGTTGGAACCCATCCCCACCCACCCCCAACGAAATAGGATTTTTGAGCTTTGAAATTTTTTTTTTTAGCTTGTCAAGTTTTTTCAAAAACGTTGCTACGTCCCTGAAATGTGCTCTGACTGCTCTCCTTCAAATTCTGGTAACCAGGGAAGAAGCACACGTTTAAATCAATTACAAAATGCTTAGGAACATGCAGCCCATATGAATCTCTTATGTAAATCAGGTGTGGATCCAGGAATTTTTTCCAGGGGGATCCAACCCAGAAATTTCTTGACAAGCAAAAAAACAAAACAAAACAAAACAAAACAAAACAAACAAACAAACAAACAAAACAAAACAAAACAAAAAAACCCACTTAAACTCCTTTCCCAAATGTGAAAACCTATTTCATGGTGAGGGGGGGGGGGAGAGGGGGGTTTGGCCGCTCACTTTTTAAGCTTCATTTGTATAACTTTTCATACCAACTTAACAGGGGTCCGTGTTTTCTAAGGGGGGGGGGGTGTTCCAAGGTCACTTTTAGTTGCTTTCATATATTGATTTCGTATATAAGTTCCGGACCCCCCTCCCCCCTCTAGATCCGCGCATGTAAATATTTCATTACCAGTCTAATATTACATAATAATGTAAATTCTGATAAAGATAGAATTTTTGAAAGTTTTGTGTTTAAAAAAAGGGGGTGGTTAATTTTCTACCCATAATTGGAACTTCTTGAATTTATTGTCAAAACAACAAATATTATTATTTTAGTGCAAAGCTTTTTGGATGAACTTAAAAAAAAAATAGATGCCAAAATGACAACTTGTGCAATTATTTATCAGTATTTCGGTAGGACTCGGAAAACCCCTTTCTAAATCTTGACCCAATCAACTTTGTCAAAATTCAACCCCCACCCACGATTCACCTGTTTTCCTGTCATATTTAGAATAGATAACACAAACTTATGAAAAAAAATTGTATGTAATAAATTTTACAAATGTACACATTTTTGGAAAGTTTCTAGACACGTGCGTGGAATTACGTCACACTGCGAGCACTACTTTTACCGTTATCATTATTGTTTTGCACATGGTGTATGTACATTATTACCACTGGGATTATTAATACTTAGTGTGTGTTTCAAATGGATTTATTATTCTATCAAGTTAACAGTATCTATAACAGGCGGTAAGTACATTATGAATATATTATTTTAAACGTTTAGTATAGAACGGGGTTTGTTTGTTGTTTAACGTCCTTCTCGAGAATTTTTCACTCATATGGAGACGCCACCACTTGCCGGTGGAGGGCCGCAAATTTTAACCTATCGTCGACAATTAGGGCCCGCAGTGGATTCGAACCCGTGACTTAAGGATCAACTCCTTACTCCACGACTCTAGAGCAGACGTTCTAACCACTGCGCCACACGGGCGACTAGAACGGGGTAAAATGATCGGAAATGAAAATGGTTAGGGGCCTATAGTTGGAAAAGGGTCAAAGATCATTGGAATGCCACAATTATACAAATTAGACAATGAGACAAGTCCCTCAAGTCATTCCACTCGATCTTTGGAACCGGAAACAATAAAATAGCTTTCATTAAAGCAAAAGCCCCAAAGTCATCTTTGTAATATAACACACCAAATAGGACATATGGGGTCATGACCCCCCAGAGGTCATTCCCAACCCCTAAAACTTCAAATGATTATATACATTGTTTTTTGAAAATGGTAAAACTCTCCCCTTAACCATATATAATATTGTCCCTCGAGTCATTATGCATTAAACGGTATAAAGGTTATGGCCCCTTGAAGTCATCCTCATCCTGAAACTGGAAATGATCACAATATGACCTGTGTCAAAAGTGTGTCATTGATAATCTGCATTTTATTCAGGACTCCATAGGGTCAGTCCACCCTCCTAGAATTAGAAAATGAAAATCATTCAGAGACCCGCCATTATACTTTGTGTACATGTACATTTTTGTATTATTCACAATTTATTTTATACCAAAACAAGTTATGAATAATTTGTATAAATAAATGAGCCTGGGGCTGGGAAGGGGGAAAAGGGGAAGGAGTTACGTCTGCATGGTCTTAAATGTTGAAAACTCCTAAAATTTGTGTTTATTAACCCGTCCGTTTCCCACTTGTCATCATTATTTACTGATCTTCTCACAACATACATGTGTCTTTATTAAATAAATAGATCATGGACTTTTTTGGTCATATGCCTAGCTCTCCCTTGAATCAGGAATGGGGATATAAATATTTTAAGAATGATTAAGAATTAAAACAGGTCTTGCACAATCTCTTAAAATTGATTAAGCTCTGTAGTTGAATTAGCTATACTGGTATACCTTGGTTTTGCTATTCAAAACACTTTGATTTAGCTTAATTTAATCATACTTTTTTATCAATGTACATTTTTATCAATATAGATAAAAGTTGCACTATGTTGACATGGGTATAAATTTCAAATTTTCAGCTTTGAATTTTCTGAAAACAATGCATGGAGGAAAATTACTTTTCAAAAATTGTCTCCTGAGAATTTGCTATCACAGATATATATATATATATATATATATATATATATATATATATATATATATATATATATATATATATATATATATATATATATATATATATATATATATATATACATATATATATACATACATACATACATATATATATATATATATATATATATATATATATATATATATATATATATATATATATATATATATATATATATATATATATATATATATATATATATATATATATATATATATATATATATATATATATATATATATATATATATATATATATTGCATGGGGCTGTATACCTGGAGTAATCTCTCTCTCTCTCTCTCTTTAACATCTACTTGAGTCAAAATTAGTGGAATTATAAGACAATTTTTTTTAATTGGTGACTTTTTAGGATTTTACACTAATTCATACTACAGCAAGAATGTTATCCCTCCCAGAAAAAAAAAATTACTCACTTTTATCTTGTCTTTGATCTATATCTCTAATTACAAAAGGACACAACCAGAAGTCTTTTAACATGGTCTGTTACAAATCTCACTTGGAACTCCTATTAATTTGCTCAAGATCAGTATTTTCAGTATGCAGAAATGAACTTGGTCATGACAATTATGCTTGAAAAGTACTCACTGTGAACAATCACCTGACTTGTTGAAGACAGGTAAACATACCCCTCAGGGTATAATTATCGTATAATAATAAAGGCCTGTACAAAATTGAAGTCATAATTAAATCATCATCTTTGTTAAGATAAGAAGAAACACACTAGAGGTGTGATGAGATATTTAGAAACACAAAGAGTTTTATTTCTCATGCAAAATATTCTTTCTTGTGTAAAACATAACAATTGTTCAAATGAAGGGCCAAACCTTCTTTTAAGGAAGGGCCAAACCTTCTTTCAAGGGGAGATAAGAATGAGTGAAAATTTAATGTTATTTCAAAAATCGTCTGAAGAACCACTGGGCCAGAAAAGTTAAAAATTATGTGAAACTTCAATACTTAGTGTAGATTCAACTTTGTCCAAATCATGACCTTCAGGGGTAGGGTGCGGCCACAATAGGGGATCAAAGTTTTGTAAACATGGGAATGTACAGTAAAACGCGCTTATAACAAAGTGCCTGAGACGGATGATTTTGCTTTATTATAATTAAGTGTAATTGCTAACATCCATTAAGTTTACAATATATTTTAAAGTCATGGGGAATGAAAATTGCTTTGCTGTAAGTGTCAATTCATTATAGGCTTGTTTCGCTATAAGTATGCTTTACTGTACTTTTGACCTTGACTCCTTTCTTTATTCAAGGTAAAATTGAGAAAAACACCTCCAAACCATAACTTAAGAACCTTTTGACATTAAAACTTCAATCTTGGAACATGAAGAGGTAGTATGGAGAAAGGGTGCATGCAAACAACATTTTTTACCTTGTTTTTATATATGAATATGGCCGGTGGATATAGTGTTTCTCATGTCCGTCTTCCGTCCTTTCATCCTTCTGTCTGTCTTTCAGTCACGCTTTGCATTTAGCTCTGTTCAAAGCTCAGTTTCAAAGAAACTATCGAAGATATTTTTATCAAACTTCATATGCTGATAGATATTGATGAGAGCTATGTAACTGCATCAACATTTTATGACCTTGACCTTTCCTTTGACCTTGACTTCACTTTTCTTAAATTGGTGTTTAGCTCAGTTTTAATGAAATCATTCAAGATATTTTAATCTAACTTCATGTGCTGATACATACTAATGAGAGCTATTCAACTGTATCAATATTTTTTTACCTTGACCTTTCCTCTGACCCTGACCCCACTTTTCTTAAATTTGTGTCAAAATTCATATGCTGATACATACTGATGTAAGCTATTCAACTGCATCAATATTTTTTGCCCGTGAACTTTCCTATGACCTTTACTTCATTTATTTTAAATTTGTGTTTAGCTCAGTTTTAAATAAACCATTCAAAATATTTTTATCAAACTTAATATGATGATACATATTTGTGAGAACTATTCAACTGCATCAGAAATGTTTGACTTTTAACTTTCCTATGACCTTGACCTCACTTTTCTTAAATTTGCATTTTGCTTAATTTTTAAGAAACCATTTTAGATATATTTATGTAAGCTTATGCACTCATACATAATTTGGTGAGAGTTTATCATCTATATCCAACTTTTTAAATTTCAATGTTAAAGAAACTATTCAAGATATTCTCATCAAATTTCATACACTAATACAAATTTTCATGTTGCATTACTATGGACATATTTCTAGTTGTATGAGAAACGTTTTTAGACCCCCATATGACCCAAGGGTAAAAATGAAAATTCCGAAACCTTACTGTACATCTACAGGACACCACCAACCATCTCCCAAAAGACGTTTAGGCTACTGGGTAAAATGTAAGAGGAGTTCAGTGAACCAGGGGCTTTTTGCATTAAAAACGTCATTTTTCGACACCCATTTGACCCCAAGGGTGAAAATGAAAATTCCGAAACCTTACTGTACATCTACAGGACACCACCAACCATCTCCCAAAAGACGTTTAGGCTATTGGGTAAAATGTAAGAGGAGTTCAGTGAACCAGGGGCTTTTTGCATAAAAAACGTCATTTTTCGACACCCATTTGACCCCCAGGGTGAAAATGAAAATTCCGAAACCTTACTGCACATCTACATGACACCACCAAATATCTCCCAAAGGATGATTAGACTTCTGGTTAAAATGTAAGTGGAGTTCAGGGAACCAGGGGCTTTTTGCATAAAAACCGTCATTTTTCGACCCCCATTTGACCCCAAGGCTGAAATTGAAAATTCCGAAACCCTCCTGCACATCTGCATGACACCACCAAACATCTCCCAAAAGATGATTAGAATACTTGATAAAATATTAGAGAAGTTTGAGAAAGAAGAGTGTGACAGAAGGACGGACGGACAGACGGACAGACAGACGAGTAACAACAATATACCCGAACTTTCTTTAGAAAGTGCGGGTATAAAAAGGTCTGTTTTTGTGGAAATTAAAGAAAAATTTATGCATGTTTTTAGCTGCAGACTTATTTACAAGCGAATAAAAATCTATTTGCTTAAAGTACAGGGAAAACAAAAAGAGAAGGGGTTAAACAAATGGCATTCATTTCCATTTGCAGTTAATTCTTCAAGCCAACATCACTTTAAACTTAGACTTGATAAAAAAAACCTAAATCAGAGTATTCCTGAGTATCATTCAGAGAGTGCAGCTGATGTTGGGGAAACGCAGGAAAAGATGGAACCGGTTGATGATGAGGACAATAAGTTTGAAGCATCAAACATTGGAGGAATATCACATGATGATACCAACATTAAAACTACCTCATCCTATGAACCACAAGGGGCCACATCAACAGAAAATGTAGTGGAAGTAAGAAAGGAAAGCAAAGATATTCCTTATAGTTCGGAAATTTCTGGAAATTTGCAGATAGAGGTAAAAAACATTTCAGAAGATCCAGATAAAAAAATTACCATGACTGACTTTGCGGGACAGTGTGCCTATTATGCCTCACACCAGATTTTTCTGAGTCCCCGGGCATTCTTTATTCTGGTGCTCAATATGGAGAAGAAGTTTGATGATAAAGTTGGAGAAGAAGTATGTTGTCAGGAAGGCTCCATTTACAGGGGATGGACAAATAGAGGTAATATTTTAATTATGACAAGTATAATTATAATTATATCCCATCCTAAGACAACTTATTATTGCATGGCACTCATGTCAGTCCGTACGTCTTTCTGTATCTTAGCTTTTTAGCTCACTTGACCTGAAAGCCCAAGTGACCTATTCTGATCACTTGTTTTCAGTCCTCTGTCTGTCCATCCGTCTGTCTAGCTGTCTCTCTGTCTGTCTGTCCATCTATCTGTAAACTTTTCACACTTTCAATTTCTTCTGAAGAACCACTAAGGACATTTGAACCAAATATGGCACAAAGTATTCCTTGGGTAAAGGGGATACTAAATTGTCCAATCGAAGGGACAAGCACCTTTCCAAGGAGAGACAATTAAGAAAAGGCAAAAATTGAGTGTGGTAATTAAAAAATCTTCTTCTCAAGAAGATGGCCAGAAAAGCTGAAACTTATATGGAAGCTTTCCTGGGTAGTGTAGATTCAAAATTGTAAAAATCATGCACCCGTAGGGAAAGGCCACAATAGAAAATCAAACTTTCACATTGAAATATAAAGGAAAAATCTTTAGAAATTTCTACTGAAGAACCACAGTATCAGAAAAGCTAAAACTTATGTGGAAGCTTCTTGAGGTAGTGTAGATCCTAAATTGTCAAAACCATGGTCCTCGGAGTAGGGTGAGGCCACAGTAGGGAATCAAGGTTTTACACTTAAATATGTAGGAAAAATCTATAAAACAACTCTTCTCAAGAACAGCAAAACCGTGATGAATCATATTTATGTTGAAACATCTTTTGGTAGTGTAAATTCATTTTTTTTTCACACCACAGCCCCTTTGAATTGGATGGGGCAACAAAAGGCAATCAACATTTAATCTCCCTCTTTCTCTCTAATCTAATCTAATCTAACCTAATCTAGATAGACAGATAGATAGATAAATAGTTCTAATCTAATCTAATCTAGATAGATAGATAGATAGATTGATTTTATTATTTGTGTCGTTTGTCAAATTTAGTGCTTTATATGAATATCCATCCTGATCTTCTACCTTGACGCATAAGGTATACAGAGTTCTTTTTGTTTTTAGTCCTTTCAATATTTATATAGATAATATTGCACAATTGTGTTGTATGACATAACCCAATCATTTAAGCAAAGTATACGCTGAAAAGAGAGAAAGGTGTATGCTAAGAACTATGCCCGCTAACTCTTGATTCCTGCCTTAAATTTACACCCAATTAACAATATATTAATGTCAATTTGTCAATTAGACTTATTTTAGTGCAAAAATGAATTAAATCATAATTGATTAATAATTTTAAAATCAGAGAAATATGGAGATAACGAACAGTAACCAAGCTTAAAAATCCATTAAAATGATATAAATTGGGAACAGAGGAAACGCAAACCACTAAAACATCAGGGGTGGGATCAGGTGCCATGGAGTAGGCATTCCCTGTCACCTGCCGTGTGATCCTTGTCATGATCAGGTAAAGGAAAATATCTGTAGACAATTCAGAGTGAAAATAATGGCCAAATCATTCTTTGAATATTATTAGTCAACATTGAACTTAACAATTGATTGTATTTGCTGACGTATCGTATCGTCATTGTATCGACCTTAGAATCTGCAAAATTTTAACTTGAAATGAGATTATTGATATCCTTGTGTCATCAACTTCTTTGTCAATAGTATGCCTCATTTTAAAAATTGTTCGTATACGTACACATGATATGAACATGAATCAACTTGGAGAGATAAACTCCATATGCAGGTGAAATTGTATATTGCTACATAAATATCCAAATAAGAAACAGATTTGTCCAACTCTGTGGGTTCTTTTACATCAACTGCATGAAGGAGTAAATGTGATAAAAAGTCATAAATTCTAATTATTCACATACCGGTAAATATCTGTTTGGTAAAAAAGAAGCATTATTAATGAAAGAAATTGCAAAAGTAGATTTTGAAATGAAGGAATCAACACCTTACCCAAAAGTACGATTTACTGCAATCTATCTACTGTAAAAGAAAATCGTACTTCTTTACTCTTACATCTATTTCTTTTTATTCAGATTATCTTGAATTTTGGATGAAGTCCATTCATCAATACAGCAGTGATAAGGCTCCTGTGATCCTGGTTGGTACACACAGTGAGAACAAAACAGATGAGGTACCGTTCTTAAATAAACATGTCTTTTTACTTAAAATCATTCATTAATTATGCTCCCCTTCGAAGAAGAGAGGGCATATTGCTCTGCTGCTGTCTATCAGTCGGTCGGTCTGTCTGTCGGTCCACCAACAGTTTCCATTCATTTTCTTCGCAAAGGTTGCACATTCTGAAATGAAATTTGGTATACAAATTTATCATAAGAATATCTAGGTCAGGTTTTGTTTTCGGAATGATCTAGCAATTGTTGACAGAGTTATCAGGGTTAGAAACTCCCTAAAATTACAACTCGCAAATAATTGCGATTACCAAGAAAGTGAACTCGCAATTTTATAAGACTACTCGCAATTTTCATATAAAGTTAAATTTATATAAATTATATACATGTAACTTAAGGAAAAAGTAACTACTATACAATACACAAAATACAACTACGGTGTGACTTTTAGTTAAATTACCGATTTAAATCAAAAGCATTGTGTTCTGTCATATTATATAATCTTGCTACAGTTTCAATGCAGAATAAAATCAACTCGCAAGTTTTTGCGAGTTACCTAATTTTTAACTCGCAATTTGGGAATTCTAACTCGCATTTTGCGAGTTGTATATAGTGAATTTCGAACCCTGGTTATGCCCCTTTCACTTAGAAATAGAAAAATTCCAATTATTTGCAGTTTCCATTCATTTTCTTTGCAGAGGTTGCCGGGGGTGGGGGGGGGGGGAGGGGGATAAGTGTTTCACAAACATCTCTTGTTAATAATGTATTCAAAAATATACCATGATATCAATTATTAAAACATAATGTTCTCTTTGTTAGTTATTGAAACCCAAATCCAGTATATTACAAAAAAAAAAAAAAAAAAATCTGAAAGCATCTGTTCAGTAGATTGCAAATTTCCTCCATAGAAAATTGAAATAAATACTTTGTTTTATTTGATTACTTATTTAATAAACTTGTTTTATATGAAGTTTTGCCTCACAGAGGAAAAAATTAATATGTGTACTCCCGTATGAAATTCAGAGGCGTATTACGCCTGGACTTTTTGCAAATCCTGGCGTACAAGAGACGTATTCTTAAAAATACGGTTCATTTTCAGGCGTACACGTATTTTTGCCAGAAATACGTCTCCTTTTCTCCTGGCGTAAATTCTTAATCCAGGCGTATTTTTTTCTTAGTCTCTTTCGCACAGGGAAATAAAAACTTAGAAAATTTCAAAAGGCGTATTTTTGGAAATCCTGGTGGATTTTCTGACTTAGTCCTTATTATTAAGAGAGCTAGATAAAAATTTTACTTAGACAACAATCATTCTCCTTTATGTAACTATTGAGTTGCTTTTGTGATACATGTATTAAAATTAACCCCCCAAAAAGTATTTACTCCACATGTAAACATTGATTACATTACAATATTGCCTTTGTTGTATTCATCGTATTTATTAAAGCAATTAATTTGAGTAAATTATACTAATTTAATCTTAGATTACTGTGCCATTGATTCCCAAATAAAAAAAAATGTTTAATATTATTTCTCTAAATAACTCAAATGATTTTATTTCTAACAAACTTAGTATATCCTTTCATGAATGTTTTAGTGGCTTAATAAAAAATAGCATTTAATTAAATGAATATTTAAGTCCTTAGTTTTAACAAAGCACTATAGCTGATGCTAAAAATAATTTTTCAATCAGTAATTGCATGATCAATGTCTCTATAATAAAACAAAATATAGATGGTATATTCAGATAATATTACATTACCATCTACTTTCTCTTCCCTAGTCTAACCAGTTGGGATTAGGCTAATTACTTACAGATGTGTTGAGCATGTTTAGGAACGACTTATCTGTAATGTTGTAAACCTTTCTAAGAACGGCTTATCAGTTTATATCCGGTTTCTCTAGAGCAGTTCTATTATCCACCCTAATCTTTAAAATAAAAGTACAATTCATATAGAGAAAACATCTTGTGTAAACATAAATGAATTTTTGTTATTGTATTCTTTAACAATACAGAATTCTTTTTTCCTCAAATTTACATAATGTACTGATTAGATCTCTCAGAAATGATAAAACCGTTTAGGTAACAAGGGGGTTATAAACAACAGCATTATTTACGTCCAAGTATTTGCGCCAATTTTAAACCACCAGGAAGGTCATGCCAGGAACAAAGAGATTGGAGAAAGCGGCAACGAAGCACAGATGGTGAAGAAGAGGTGTTTATTTTGAAATACATTGCATAACATTGGATTTTTTTACCTAAAACAATAAGACAGATGCATTTGCTTGATTTGCAGAGCCAGATGTTCATGATTGAAATGGGTCAGTATGACATTGAGTATGTTCTTATGTTTTTCTTTTTCCAGATCATAATCCATAGGATAAATCAGTTGGGCGATCTATTGAATGATGAAATAGTCCATAAATACTTGAATTTAAGTGAAGAAAAAATCTTGCAAGAATCAAATGACCAGAATTGCAGCATTTTCCATAGATGCATGCCAATGAACTGCAGCTGTTGAGTAGAGCATCAGGAATAAAGTGTATTTTCAATGCCAAGAGTTATAAAACATGAAAAACATCTTTTTGTGAATATTTCTAGGAAAATGTGATTGGAGAATATAATAAGAAATGTGAATGACAAAATTGCTTGTGAATTGCATCTTTTGTGTTAAATAAGGAGTACAGAGAATGGCAGGATTAATTGGCATGATTCTCAATAAAGTGATTTCACTGTGATTATTGGAATGTTGCAACTGCTGACTAAAACTAATATGTCAATCTTGTAGGTTAAAATACTGTGAAACAGGAAAAGTTAATGTAAATCTAACGTGATGTGACTGTGATTTGAAACAGTAAATGTTCGATTCTGATTTTTAATCATTTCTCATTCACATTTAAGCACACTGAAAAGTATTAATAAAATAAAACTTTTATCTTTATGTTGGTTGTAGTCCCCATAGCTGTGATAATATTTAATTTGAAATGAATATTTAAGGCAGGCGTATTTTTTATACAGGCGTATTCATTTTACGGGTGTATTTATTTTACGGGCGTATTTTTTTTTTTTACGGGTATGCTTGATATCTAGGCGTAATTCTATTGTTAAAATTTCCAGGCGTATTTTGAATTTCCAGGCATACTCATTTACATATTTCGGCTAAAAATACGGTAGGATTACGCCTCTTGTACGCCTGTATTTCACTTTATACGCCTGCTTTTATGTATTCATTTTAATGGAGAATTCACCAGGATTTTAAGATTATAATACGCCTGGATATTTTTTGAAAATACGTGACTAAAATTTCGTACGGGCATGTATGGGAGGGAATGTTGTGGGTTATTGGTCTCATGGATATATTTTAAAATAAAGCACCGAATCTCTAATTATGTCAGCCTGGACGAAGTCAGGGAGACATATTGCTATTGTTCAACCAATAACGCTGTCCGCACAATTTCTCAAAGATGGCTCTGTCAATCTTGATGAAACTCTACTGTCATAATGATCACTAATTAAAGATGTGGAATCTTTATTCAAAATTTTCAAAATGGCCACTGTTGCCATGGAAACTGATAAAAAGTGGTATTTTTTTTAATTTCATCTTTCTCCGCTGCATTTAATGAAATATTTTTGAAACTTTAGAAAAGTATTCCTTGCCTCCTGTCAAATATAGGCCAAAAAAAATTGGAAAAGGATGGACGAAAAATACGATTAATTGAAGAAAACTTGATGTCACGTGATCGTTTTGGTGTTAAATTGCTAGTGATTCTGTCCTGCAAGTTTCTCCAAAATGGCCTGGACAAACTTCCTGAAACTTTATAGAAATGATAATCACCACATGTAGTTGTGCTAAAGTCCTTTTAAATTCTCAAATTTGTCACTATTGCCATGGCAACAGACACAAAGTCATATATTTTAAATTTCGTTTTTTCTGTATATACTAATTTTTCATAAAATCTGTCTTGTAACTTCGTTGAGTTGTTAGTCGCATCCTATCAAAGTGATTCCTGCAAAATAATGGAACAGAATCAACAAAAGAACGAATAATTTAAAAAAAAGTCTAGTCATCTATTCTGTGATGTTTCCACACATGATTTTGTCCTTGAATGTTCTCGTAACAGGTTTTGACAATCCTATTGAAACCTTCCACAGAAATAACAAGAAAACATTGATGTAACCATCAATTGTCGCCCGGGAAATAAATAAAGTAAACAATGGAAATGAGTCTTGATCATCAAACCGCTTCGATATGTGTGAAAAAGGCATGCGTCTAAATGATGGAGACGATAGTCAAGAATATTTTGAAAACTTATGGTCGGATGAAAATCGAATAAAAACAATACCCTTTAAAATTTATCAATTCCTCAAGTAAATGTTGGCTGCATAAAATATAAATTGAAACCAGACACATGCATCACCTATTTTCAAAAATGTCTTTCACTTTAAGAATATAAAATACGAACTGTGTAAAGTACGTTTTTACGTTTTTATGCGAAAAGTAAAATTCGATGTTCTAAAAAAGGGGACCTGCTGTTTTTTCGATAGTAAATGATAAGCAACTTTATATATTAAATATGAAAAAACATATATATTTTTACAGATTCACTTTATGGAAGTAAATATATTGTGTATCCCGTAATTTATAAAGGGAAAGAACATTCTGATTAACAATCTTTTTAATGTTTAGAAAACCTTTAATTCTGAATAACTTCTCCCACCTCAATCCCCATATACCAACACTTAAACTTATATATATAGAGCAGCCCGGTCCTCCGGGCTGCAATAATCACTATTGAATTCGTAGTTTTGCAAATCTTATTTAAAATTTTCTCCAACGTTGGCATTAGAATAGAAAAAATAATTTAAGTGCAGTTTCCTGAAACGAGTGGCCAAAAAACGTTGTGTAAACGTTTATGTTTCATCTTTTTAAAGTTGTGATTTATTCAATTTCTTTGTCTTCCCAATTTCTTTTTCCATAATAATCCTAGGGTACATAAAGGCCCTTTTGAAGCTTTTATATATTATCAATTTCTTGATATGATTAAGAAGAAATTAAATATCTTAGTATTTCCAAAAAAAAAAAAAAAAAAAACGTAGGACCAACGTTTTTCGTTAATTAAAAGGATTGTTTATATATATGTTATGTGCACATTTTTATTTCCTTTTTTGAAATAAAGAAGACAACGTAATAATTTTCCATCCACCTTTCCTCTCTCTCTTATGTCTTGGATTATAAATAAAATGACCTTGACCTTCATATCACAAAAGAACATCATAAAGTTTTCAAAATGCTATGGCTTCATACTTACTACAAAATGATATTTAATTAACATGTCTCTTTTCAAGACACCCCCCCCCCCCCCACACACACACCCACCCACCCGAAACAGCGAGGTAAATACACAAGATAAAAAAAATTACAACTGATAGGCAGATCTTATTAGTTTCATTAATAAAATTCAGTTCCGCTGATGTGATCTGATATTTTGTCAGCATTCATTCTTCCTCTGTTTTGTCAATAGAAATTATAATTATTATATTTAAAATAAATTTTTCTTTAAAAAGTAGCGATTGTCAGCTGTATTCATTAGCATTTCGCGTTTCTGGTGAATGTATTACTTGCATATGAATAATTTCATTCAACGATATTGAGAATTATTTCAATTTAATTTCCATCGTTTTTATTCATTGAAAATCCTGGGATCCCCTCCCGCAGTTCCGTGAAAACCTCATCACAAATGTACCCAAAAGATTTAGCACACCGGAAGTGTTCATGATTCTGCTAAGCTAAGAAAGTTTACACATAATTTATCATCTCATAAAAAATAGCAGCCCTCGTCCAATGCAGAAATGCCCGATTTGAAGATGAAAATTCTGGAATTATTTTGCTTTAGATAGTTTTGACGTGAACCTTGCTTTACTTTCAGTTCCCGTAACTTTTGTTCGACCAAAGCTAGCAAGTGTAACGTCTTTCGTTTGTTTTTGAAAGGAGTTGGGATGGGGGGCTTTTTCTACGATTACTCATCTCTTTAAGGATTGAAGAATCTTACAGCTTATGGTTCAGTTCGGTGTGACCTACACTATTGCTTGCAATGGCAGACTTTCTAGTTTGATTTTTTCTTGTTTTTGAATAATTCAAGTACATTTTATAGATTTATTGTTTTACAACATATTTAACTTTTTCATGGATTTTTGCTCTGTAAATGTATATTATACTATGTACATGTATATGCAATGTTGTGTTTCATGAGGTCTGTGTGAACAGACAGTAAGAACACATTTCATGAGTAGGAACATTATTTAACTGTCACTGCTTTGTTTGCATGGAATAAAAGAAGGATTTTTTTTTTTACAGGAAAAAGAATTGTTTTTCCGTGAAGTATGGAAGATTCTAGACATGAAGAAGAAGTCTTTGCACAAACATATTGATGTGAAGCGGCGATTTGCAGTTGGATTCCATGACAATGAAAGCATTGAAAAACTCAAGCTGTCCATTGCTGATGTCGTGTGGGGTGAAGAGCTTCCACAGTCATGGGCTATGTTTGAAGCATTCTTTCGGGAAAAGAAAATCCGCAAGATTTTGAGTAGGGACGAACTTCAGTCCTTCAATGTAACATTGCCAGAGGGAATAAAGCTCCATACTATTGAAGATATGAATGTCATGCTGCAGTTCTTCCATGATATCAGAGAAATTATACACTTCAATCAACAATTCCTCAATAAAGCTATTATTCTCGATGTTCAGTGGTTTGCAGATGCATTTAAAAATGTAATAACAGATAAAAACCATGCAAAAGAAGATTTATTCGAATTTGCCTCAGAATGGGACAAATTCAATGAAACTGGAGAGTTAGATGAAACTCTCCTATCTGCTATATGGAGAATGAACAACAATGGCTACATCAAACATAAAGATGACATCTTGCTATACATGGAAAAGCTAGGACTCTTAGCTAAAATGAGTGGCAATAAATGGTATGTTCCCTGTATGAACAAAATGCAATTTCCAGTGACCTACTTTTCATCATACCCTGTCTCCTCTATCCTTTACTATACGTTTGATTTTCTTCCTGTGGAAATTTTCCATCGTCTTGTAGCAACCTGCATGCAGATTCCTTGGGAGATTTTTTCAGATGAAGATCGCGGATGCGTTTACCAGACTGCAGCTATTTTTGTGTTTCATGACCATCACCATAATATTCTGCTTGGCATGACTCAAACAGAAATTCAATTGCAGGTGTTTGTTGTGGAGGGAGAAGTTGATGTTTTAACTTGTCACCAGATTAGAGAAAACATTGAGAGTATATTACACAATCTCTCTAACACATTCCAAAAAAATGCTGAATTTCAAGTTGGGTTCAAATGCAAGCCTTCTGGATTTTGTGACAGGAAAGAAAGTGCTGTCATAAAGGAATCAGAGTTTACAAAAGCAATTTTTCAGTGTCCTTCCTGTCCGGCAAACAAAAAGCATCCCATTAACACAAAAGACATCACAAAATATTGGAAACAGGTACTTCAGAATATGATAAATTTCATAAAAAAATACAAATTATGCCACACAATTTTAGAATTATGTAACTTAGAATAATTTATGTCATTAGAGAGAATTTTTGAAACAGACACTATCAAATATTCTTCCCCAGAGTGACGTGGCCATGTTAATTATTTTTTTACACCCCGGTTTTGTTTATTCATATTCTGGTCAGTTATGGGTCTTGGGGGTTGAACCAAAGTGTTTTTAAATTTTCTTCTTGAGATTAAGAAATTAAAAAGTTTTAAAGTGAGCATTATGGCACTTTAACCTCCTGTGTTCATGTTATAGATTAACAAATATGGTATAAAGCTAGATTTTAAAAAAATCAGGATTCTATCTATGGTATTTTTAACCTTGAGAACATGCCTTGAAAATGTTTGATACCTCTTTAACTTAAGGGTTCAAAGACAAAAGGCTTAAAGCAATGTAGTTTTGGTGTGAAAATGACCCCCCCCCCTTCGGAAAGTACAAGAACAATAAGAAGAACTAGATGAGATCTCGTTGCGAGCAACGAGTAGGTCTTCCGTCCGATTTTTTGATAAGATGAGGTATGATTTTGACTATGATCTTTGTTAAAAGATAATAATGTATAGACTTCCCTAATTAGATTTTATTGTTTTGATTTACAGAACATTATCAAAGAGCTATAAATGACATGCTTTGGCCCTTCTGAGCCCCTAGTTTGAGGGGTCAGCCCCTTTTCCTTCATATCAAATGAAAGGTCTTGTGATTTTGAAGACTTTTTGTTCAACAACTATTCAGAGATTTCTTTTCGTTATGGAGATATGCTGAATTGAAATATTTAGGGGCCACCCCTCCAAGTCCTTAATGGGGCCGTTTGACAAAAATTGAAAGGTTGCATATTGTTTAGAACATTATTCTGACCATCTTTTGTACAGCATTGCTTATCAAAATATTTCCCCTTTTCGAGATATAATGCGTCAAATATTTAGCATTCCCTTGTGACCACTTATTACGTAACATATGATCAGAATCTTATCATATATTGTTGTAAATCATTAAGACAAGCATCTTTGCTTCAGTAATGTATTACAAAATATTGATCGTTCAAGAGTTATACATAAAAGACTTTTTGCCCCTCTGAGCCCCTAATTTAAGGGATCAGCCCTTTTTTCTTGATATCAAATGAAAGGTCTTGTGATTTTAAAGACTTTTTGTTCAACAATTATTCAGAAATTTATTC
The DNA here is from genome assembly GCF_033153115.1 of Saccostrea echinata. Lineage (NCBI taxonomy): Eukaryota > Metazoa > Mollusca > Bivalvia > Ostreida > Ostreidae > Saccostrea > Saccostrea echinata. The sequence continues at coordinate 9,540,158 of NW_026889795.1, read as the reverse complement.
TCGTTTTCGAGATATGCTGAATTGAAATATTTAGGGGCCAGCCCTTCAAGTCCTTAATGGGACCGTTTTGCAAAAATTAAAAGGTTGCATATTGTTTAGAACATTATTCTAAACATTTTTTGTTCACTACTGCTTATCAAATTATTCCCCCTTTATGAGATAAAAGGCATCGAAGATTTAGCATTCTGGCCCCTTTTGGTCCCTTATTACGTAACATATGATCAAAATTTTAAAACATATAGTTGCAAATTGTTAAGATGAGCATTTTTGCTTCAGACCTCGTTGCGAGCAACGAGTAGGTCTTCCGTCCGATTTTTCGATAAGATGAGATATTATTTTGACTATGATCATTGTTAAAAGATAATAATATATAGACTTCCCTAATTAGATTTCATTCTTTTGATTTATGTAACATTATCAAAGAGCTATAGATGACATGCTTCTGGCCCCTCAGAGCCCAAAATTTAAGGGGTCAGCCCCTTTTCCTTCATATCAAATGAAAGGTCTTGTGATTTTGAAGACTTTTTGTTCAACAACTATTCAGAGATTTCTTTTCGTTGTGGAGATATGCCCCTAATTTGAGGGGTCATCCCCTTTTTCTTGATATCAAATGAAAGGTTTTGTGATTTTGAAGACTTTTTGTTCAACAACTATTGAGAAATTTATTTTCGTTTTCGAGATATGCTGAATTGAAATATTTAGGGGCCAGCCCTTCAAGTCCTTAATGGGGCTGTTTTGCAAAATTTGAAAGGTTGCATATTGTTTAGAACATTATTCTTAACATCTTCTGTTCACTATTGCTTATCAAAATATTCCCCCTTTATGAAATAAAAAGCATCGAAGATTTAGCATTCTGGCCCCTTTTGGCCCCTTATTACGTAACATATTATCAACATTTTAAAACATATAGTTGCAAATCGTTAGGATAAGCATCTTTGCTTTAGTAATGTATTACAAAATATTGATCGTTCAAGAGTTATACTTGAAAGAGTTTTGACCCCTCTGAGCCCCTAATTTGAGGGTCCAGCCCCTTTTTCTTGATGTAAAATGAAAGGTTTTGTGATTTGAAAGACTTTTTGTTCAACAACTATTGAGAAATTTATTTTCGTTTTCGAGATATGCTGAATTGAAATATTTAGGGACCAGCCCTTCAAGTCCTTAATGGGGCTGTTCTGCAAAATTTGAAAGGTTGCATATTGTTTAGAACATTATTCTTAACATCTTCTGTTCACTATTGCTTATAAAAATATTCCCCCTTTATGAAATATAAAGCATCGAAGATTAAGCATTCTGACCCCTTTTGGCCCCTTATTACGTAACATATGATCAAAATTTTAAAACATAAAGTTGCAAATCGTTAAAATAAACATTTTTGCTTAATTAATAACAAAATATTGATCGTTCAAGAGTTATACTTGAAAGAGTTTTGGCCCCTCTGAGCCCCTAATTTGAGGGACCAGCCTTTTTTTCTTGATATCAAATGAAAGGTCTTGTCATTTTGAAGATTTTTTGTTCAACAATTATTCAGAAATTTATTCTCGTTTTCGAGATATGCTGAATTGAAATATTTAGGTTCCAGCCCCTCAAGTCCTTAATGGGGCAGTTTTGCAAAAATTGAAAGGTTGCATATAGTTTAAACCAATATTCTGACCATCTTTTGTTCAGTATTGCTTATCAAAATATTCTCTCTTTTCGAGATAAAAAGCGTCAAAGATTTAGCATTCTGGCCCCTTCTGGCCCCTTATTACGTAATATATGATAAAATTTTAAAACATATAGTTGCAAATCGTTAAGATGAACATTTTTGCTTCAGTAATTTATAACAAAATTTGGGTCGTTCAAAAGTTATATATGAAAGATTTTTGGCCCCTCTGAGCCCCTAATTTGAGGGATCAGCCCCTTTTTCTTGATATCAAATGAAACGTCTTGTCATTTTGTGCATTTTTTGTAATATATGTTTTAACAAAATATTTACAGGTAAAAAGATATAAAAGAAAACGTGTCACATTTTGCGAGATGCTTGTGAGCCTATTTTTCGAGCCCAGGCGAGCTTCATCGTCTTTTGAGCTGGAAACATATAGATGCGAAATGGCACATCTACAATCTTTCCTCTATCTTCACTGAAAATCTTATCCCTTTATCTCTATTCGTTTAGGAGAACACCCCAGGAAAAGCCGACCCTCTAAAAATCAGAAAATCGTCCATATCTCACGACCGGAAGTGACGTCATAAAAAAAACAAAAAAACCTATCAAGATCAGTTGAATATCTTTCTGAGAAATCGCGTGCACAAAATCGGTTGGAAGAAAAATAATAATAACTAGATTAGATCTCGTTGCGAGCAACGAGTAGGTCTTCCGTTAGATTTGGGAAATTCTGATTACAAGAAAGTAGAACAACTTCAAATGAAAAAAAAAATATTCATATCAATTCTTCAAAATATGCTTAGCAACACATGAAAGAGTAAAATCTATCAATTTCAAACAACTTCCGGTCTTTTATATTCACTTCCGGTATGACCGGAAGTACTCAAAATGACTTTTAACTCTTCACTGAGTGTGGAGGAGTCATCCCTCAAAGTTTCGAAGAAAAATGAGCATTTTCTCGTCTACTTCCGGTTTGGAAGAAATAACTTCCGGTGGAAATAGTACGACTTGAAACAGTCTATTTGCCTCTAATATCTCTATTGTAAACATTTAAAAAAAGAAAAAAAATAAAAATTTGCATTTTTTTAAACTACTTCCGGTGGACAACGGACGTCACGGCAACATACACTTATCAAGAAATTCAAATCTACTAGTCACAATCTATCATCCCTGAAAGTTTCAAGACTCAATCTGAAAGCGTTTTTGAGAACACTTTCGGACAAAATGCAACTTTAAAAAAAGAAAATTGGCCGTATCTCGCGACCGGAAGTGACGACGGCAAAATAAAAAAAAATCGCCCTAAGTTCAGATGATTTGCCATCATTGCTGAAAGTTTCATGAAAATTTATCGAGGCGTTCTCGAGAAATCGCCTGCACAAAATCGGTAAGAAAAAAAAAATAATAATAGTGGAAAAGAAACAACAGAATCAGTAGAAGGTCTTCCGTTGGAAACGGAAGACCTTAATAATAATAATAATAACTAGACGAGGTTGTTGCAAAGCAACAAATAAGTCTTCCGTCTAAATTTTAAGGAGATGAGATAGAGTTCGGGAGACATCTACGGTCATATGAGCAAGAATGAGCCATTTACCATTACTTCCGGTGTGACCGGAAGTGACGTCATTTTGACGACTTTTGATGATCTTCTTAGCTGCTACTTGTCATTTTGAACAACTTTGCTTCTATGATGCTATACAAATTCTCAATACATTTTGAGATATCAGGAAAACACTTTTGGCCCCTATAGCTCCCTAATTTTAGGGGCCAGCCCCTTATTGTTGATATCTTTTGAAAGATCGTATCATTCTACACTACTTTTGCTCTATATGTTTTAACAAAATATTTACAGGTAAAAAGATATTGTAGAAAAAGTGTTAGAAATTTTAAAAGTCCCGATAGGACTTTTTTCGGGCCATAGCGAACGACGAAGTGCGGCACTTCCCGGGAAAGAGAAATGCGCATGTCACATCTACACATGTTGCTCTATCATCGCCGAAAAATGTCACGTTTCTGTCTAGAAGCGCTTTTGAAAAAACTGCTGGACAAAGTGACCCTCCGAAATCACTAAATGGCGGAAAGCTCGGAACCGGAAGTGACGTCATCAAAACAAAAAAATATATATCTAGGTTTTTTTATGTTCTTTCAGACCTGTAAGTTTCATGAAAATCGAGCGAGCCGTTTCCGAGAACTCGCGTGCACAAAATCGGTAAGAAAAAAAAACAATAATAACTAGAGCAAAGCTCGTTGCAAAGCAACGAGTAGGTCTTCCGTCCAATTTTCAGAAGCACTGCTTGTAAGATGGATAAATGAAAGTAAAGTATTCGTTAAAAAGAAGGCCTCCGGACCAAAAATTATGTCGATCTGTATTAAGTTTTTAATGATTTTTATGCTGATTTTCATTAAATAAAGCAAATCAAGACTTTCAAGAAGTTTAAAAAATCAAGACGGTTTGACCGGAAGTGACCCCAATCGACAGAAAATTGGGTCAAAAGTCTTGGTTGAATTCAATTATTTAATTTTATGTTGATATCTGCAGAAATACGTCATTTATATTTACTTCCGGTTTAGCCTGAAGTAGTTGACAAAAGAGACGATACTCGACAGGAAATACAATCAGACGTCCTCTGTGACATGCATAATTCAATTCAATACAGTGCTGCTATCCTATAAGTTGACAATCCTATCCTATCCTATTATGAATCCTGCATCCAAAATCCTATCCTGTGATTTCAGTCTAATCCTATCCTATCCTGCTGCTATCAGTTTTTTTTTAATATTAAAGAGTTAATTTGACAAAATGAAAAAAAAAAATTATAAAATGACCATCAAATAAAAATCAGTTATAGTTATGTAATTAATTTAAATGTAATAAATTTTAATGGAGAAAAAATAATCAAGATCGACATCCATTAATTCCAGACACCTCTCACGAATTAATTTGCGAGTAACCAGTTAAAATGTAAACAAAAGGATTGTAATAAAACGTAGGCAAGTATTCATCTAGCGAACATGTGAAGAAATTGGAACTTCGGAAGAATTGAAGAAATAAATATAGTTAAACTTTATTTGTGTTTAATTTTACATACTAACAATGATCGGGAGACGTCAAGGTATTTGTGATTTCTTTTCGAATTTGTTCTCTACGAAAAATAAATGGAGTTAAAATTAGAGAGAGAAAAAGGGGGAAACAATAAAGATTGCAGATACTTTTGTAATGTTATGATAAAGTAGACAAAAGGAACAAAATTTAAACTCTTTATAAGAATCAGACCACGAATACCAAATCTTTCATGCAGGGTAGGTACACTGAATTATAACCGTACCCATTGAAGAAACAATTTCTCTATCATGTCTACACATACTAAATAATGACAAAACTAGGATTTGTTTGATGTTTTAACAAGTGTATGTTTCATCTGTTCATGTAAAATTTATGCAAAACTTTATTTTTCCCTTAACTGGGCATCACGAAAATAACATATAGATCTAACTGCACATATATCAGCTGTATATTAGATTTTACTTTTGACGTAAATCTAAATAAGAACTTCAAGATATGACAAGACCATAAACCGAGAACAGACAAGTCAAAATTTAGATCTAGAATATGTTGACTTTCATTTATTAAATAAGTTAAAATTGTCTTATTATATTCAATTTTAAATGTATGATAAAAATATATTTTATATTTATTATTAAAGTTATTCTTGTTTGAAATGTTAAGTTCATCATTTGTTTGTATGTGAATATTTTACAAACATGCAACATTTTCATCATGTTTGCTAATTAAATAAAAATCAAGATATTCAAAATGTTAAAATTCTTATTTCGCTTCAGTTTGTTCTCAATTTATGGCCAGTTCCCTGCCGTACAAGTGTATCTTAATTAAAAAAAAAAATTTATGTGTGAGAATTTAATCAATTTATGTTTAACAGAAAACATTTTCCTAAATCTTTATAGTCAGACAGGTTGACAGCAATAATTATTGTAGTCAGCTCACAATATTCCTTAGATCTTATAAAACATGCATAAGAGTCAATAGTTGTTACAGTATTTATAACCCAAATTTAAGTAAATCTTGTTTTTGACCTTGACATTTGATCTTGAATGTTATTCAGTGTCTAAATGAGGAATAAAAATAATTGACCAAGTTCACAATATTTATTCAGGGTAATTCCTTTTTTCAGTGAATATAAATATAATTATATATATTGGACCAAATACATATTATCTACAATTTATATTTACAATGTAAAACAATAGAATGTTCATTATCATGAGACAAATTCATTAAAAGTGTCCATGTAAAGTATACATGTATTTCAATGCCAAGCTCAAAGATACATGTACATCTAGTTTATCAATGTCTTATTACAATTGTATAATGTTTTACATGCATATTATTTGGTCTGCTTGTCCGTCGCTCAAATTGAATTTCAAATGTCAAAGTAGTTGTCAGAGAGATGGTCATAAAGTAACCGAACAGTTTCACAAATGTCATCAATGCAAAGAAAACAAATACATCACACACTGATCTCCTTAATAAAGAACACCTTCATTTCAGACTCTAGGGGGCTCTTGGACACTGGTTTGAAAATCTTTCATTATTTATTCCAGCAGCAGATGAGATGAAGTGCAATTTGTACAGCTGCAAATTTGCAGGATTGTCCTGAAGAAAAAAACACACACCATTATATGCATGTATATTGTAAATTTTGTCATATACATTATACATTAAAACTGTATTTGATTGTGATTATCTTTCTCATTTCATGTACAATTGTCTTAATTTCACCTTTTTCTCTCCCAGAGTAACGAAATCAAATCTTATACTGCAATTTCACAGTCATAACTCATATCTTAATTAAACAATCATAATTTATATAATTTACTTGTAGATTATAATTCATTTCATCTCGTCGACTTGCTAACTAGTATGAGTACATGTTTAGATGATTTTTTCTTTCTATTTTCTGCTTGTATTAATCTATCTAATATGCTGTTTGTTAATTTCTTTTCATTTTTTGTTCGAAATTTGAATTAAAAAAAAAATGAAAATACATATAACATGACCATGATGACCAGAACAATTATATATTAATTTCAGTTTTACTGTCAACATTTTAAAAAGAAGAAAATCACTTATTCATAAAATCTGCAGACACATCATCTCAACTTAGATAATGATTTTTACGTATTTTAATGATACATGCATAAACACAAAAAAAAATCTAATCATACCTACTTCTAAATGTAAAATCCTTTATATTGTGATGACTGATGAGGGCAGGCAAAATAGGGTACCATTCTCTAGAATGAAGAAGAATAATAAATGATTAATTTATGTTATATGTTTTATGTTTAACTCACAATAGGTCATACATACAATGTACATGCAAGTGCTGAGTGAGCTTATTATACACAGTCAGGTCCAGTACAATCAGTACATTTAGCTACGTAGCTAAAATTACCTACCGTAGCTTTATTTACCTACCTCAGGTAGCTTTATTTAGCTATTTCAAGGCAACTTTTCACAATTTTGCTTATTATTTTAAAAAGACAAAAAGTCGCAAGGAAATGTCTACTAATATTTATTCTAGGTATCATTTAAAAAGCAATCTAAAGCAGAGATAGTTTTAACGTTGCTGCGTTTGATCACTTTTAAGGAAAATATGTATTCCCATTGTTTGAGTAACTGTACACACCTTGTGCACGATGAGGCGTGGATAAGTATGATTACTTCACATTGTGCTCATGTTAACCAAAACTGGTTTTCTTTGTTATTACACTCAAGAAGTAACTGTTAGGTCACAAATTAACTGTTGTATATAGCCCCAAAACTTTTAGATCTTTGATTGCAATTGCGCAAAAAAAGACACATCTCCAAGAGTGATTTTTTCATGAATTGTTTTCAGATGAGTTCAAAGTTAAAAATTATCACTGCATCAAAGTGCAATTTTCTGCTCTTTCTGGGAAAAATTCTTATTTAAAAAATAAGTTTGATTTAGTAGCTACATAAAGCTACTTCAGGTAGGTAAATAAAGCTATGTAGGTAATTCAAGCTACGTAGCTAAATCTAGTGATTGTAGCAGACCTGACAGTAGCATAAGAAATGATCATGATGATTCTGCATTTAATTATTTTAAATTGCAATCAGATAAGAAAAAATATTTTTTTTACCACAGTAAGGAAATGATTATATAGCAATAACAAACTGAAAAAGGTGTAATACATCTGATCATGTGACAAAGTATTTGTAAATATTTAACCCCCCTACCTGTCCCCTTTCTACACAACCTCTTTTTCCGCATCCGATTTCTGTGTATATTATAATAGAATAAAATTTTAATAGTTCAAGTCATTAAAACATTGCTTAAAGGGAGAGATATGTATAAACATGCACACATTTACAGTGTGTAGTATACTTACATGGTCTTGCACCAAACAACTGCGATTATGATCTGTTATAGTCCGCCGCTGACGGTTCAAGTGAAATTATCCAGACAAACAGAGCACATTTATCAGAGAAACATGTTATTGAATGTAACACAAGTAGGAATCGAGTTAATCATCCAAACATGCTGAAGAAATACGATCTTTTGATGTCCGATCTCTTCTTTGTTTACTTCTTCCGGTGATCGTTCACGGTTAGATCGTACGCCATATTACTCGAAGGTAATAGAATAAATGTGTGTTAAGAAAAAAAATGTTTATTTTCTTTTGTGATTTTATAAATATTTCTTTTGTAAACGTTCTATGTCCTTTTGCGTTTCTGTAATTTATTTTGAAATATGAATTAACTTTTACTCCAATCAGAAGGCTGTAGGATACAGGATAGGACAGGATAGGTTAGGATTGGACTAACTACTATATGTTTCTACCGTGAATCCTCAATCCTGAATCATAACCAATCCCATCCCATGTCAACTTGTGGGATAGCAGCACTGAACCAATATCTGTGAAAATAAGCTATTTTCTACTACTTCCTGTTCCTGTTTGGCCGGAAGTGACGTTATTCGACGCATTTTGATGATCTCGCAAGCTGCTACTTGTCATGTTGAACAACTTTGCTTCTTTGAAGTATTACAAATTCTAAATACTTTTTGAGATATCAGGAAAAGTATTTTGGCCCCTTTAGATTCCTTATTTTAGGGGCCAGCCCTTTTTTCGAGATATCATTTAAAAGATCTTATAATTCTGCACAAATTTTGTTATATATGTTTTAACAAAATATTTCCATGTAAAAAGATATCGTAGAAAAAGCGTTAGAAATTTTAAAATTCTTGATATGACTTTTTTCAGGCCATAGCGAGCGTCGACGTGTGGCACTTCCGGTGAAAGTTAACTACGTATTACAGATCTACATATATTGCTCTGTCTTCCCTAAAAGTTTCACGTGCCTGTGATGAGTGGTTTCTTAGAAAACCTGCGGACAAACTGACCCTCCAAAAGTCACTAAATCGCAAAAATCTTAGGACCGGAAGTGACGTCATCAAATTAAAAAAATAAGTATCAAGATTTTTTATTATTCTATCAGACCTGAAAGTTTCATGAAAATCGAGCGAACCGTTTTCGAGAAATTGCGTGCACAAAATCGGTAAGAAAAAAAATAATAAGAAAAACAGTGGAAAAGAAACCGAAGAATAACAAGAAGGTCTTCTGCTGAAGACGGAAGACCTTAATAATAATAAAAATAGTGGAAAAGAAACCTAAGAATAACAAGAAGGTCTTCCGCTGAAGACGGAAGACCTTAATAATAGCTTTGTTAGTTACAATGACTATGCCTAGACAAGTGCATTTTATTTTTTGGATGAGAGTTGCATTTTTGATTGAAAAGTGTCTGTGTTCATCCATCTTTCTGTATGTTGTATGCCTCTTGCTATCTGAAAACTTTTCACATTTCAACTTATTTTTTATTGACAAAATTAACAATTTCTGCAAACACCTAAGAAAAAAAAAAATGAGTTTTTCTGATCGAGTTTGCCCACATTCTGTCAGTCCTTAAGTTCAACTGTTTGTTAACTTTCTATATGCCCATCTAAAAATAAGATGCATTATGGTATATGGAGTTCGTGTCCGTCCGTCTGTCTGTTTGCTTTTTTGTGTCCGGCTCATAACTCAAACACTATGAGACCTAGAATTATCAAACTGTGTCAGCTGATTAATCTTGGGTAAAAGATGTGTCCACATAAAAAGTAGGTCACTGAATTTTAATTAAGATGATATGGCCAGATATGTTAAAAATTCTGTCAAGCTCTTTACAGGAAAACCATTAGACCTAGAATCACGAAACTGTGTCCGTTTATGCAGTTAGCTTAGTTAGAAGTTACGTTGGATCCTACTTGAAGGTCACTTTAACTTTTAATTAAGATGAAAAAAACTATATTTTTAGCTTTAAAATCAAACAATCCAAACAGATGCAGAAACCACATTAAAAATGTTAAAGAAAGTACACATTTTTTCATGATATACTTTACTAAAATCGAATAACAAATATAACGTTCCTTTGTGTCAATAAGAGAAATTCTACTTGACCCATGGGTGTAATTATCAAACAAGTGGTCTAATGGTGTTTCAAAGATTACAGTCATTTGCAGTTCCTCAAAGCCTATTTTTTTAATTCATGGACTTTTAGAGGAAATTTTTTCATAGGAAATGAAAGCACCAAGTCTCTACTTTATATTGATGTTTAAAATGGGACATTGGGACTTGGTCATTTAATTGGTATATGGAAAGGCCATTTTATGAATAAAGTGAACCTAGCTCTCTTGTACAAAGTATTTAAAATATTTGATATTGTATTTTTTCTTTATTTTTATATCTTAACAATAAATTTTGTCTCACATGGATGAAATTTTAACACTTGCCCGTGGGCAAGTGCTCGAGAAATTTAGCCCCTAAAGTCAATTAAAAGTTTCAAGACTGTAGTGGTAATCCAGGTTTGCTAAAATATAGTCATGGTGATAGGGTGAAGCCACAATAAATGATCAAAGTTTTGCATTAGAATATATATAAAAGATTTTACTTTCAAGTGCAAAAAGGTCAAATTCATTAAAACTAATATAAGTATGCAAAACTTTTCAAGAAATGCAGATTCAAGTTAGTTCAAAATATCCCCTTTCCGCCGGGTATGGTGGGACCATGAATGGGGTCGAAGTTTTTCATTGGAAGATAGAGTAGAAAATTATACGTCTTGTTCTTTGAACAAGAAATATTGAATAATGTTTCAAAATTTAAAAGTTGGATGTACAAAGCACGTACATTAGAAAAAGAAACATCATTGATAATTTAATGTAGATTTAGATATGTTCTTGAAAATTTTAAGCAATATTGTTGTTAGGTTGTCAACAATGAATTCGTCTGTGCTGATTTAATTTCATACGACAGTGTTGGATTTTGCAGTTAGTTTCAGCGTACATTAGTAATAATAAAAATTAAAATTGCTTTTAGATGTAGTAACTGAGGGAAAAAAACACACGCGTGTTTCAAATTCAAAGACAACAGATTTGTTTTGATGGCAACAAAACAACAAATCAAAATAACATTTAAATTATGGTCGGGTTTTGAAAAATTTTCATAATCTGTTGAAGATGTGGGTAAATGACTCTTAGAAAGGAAAACTAGCTGGGAATTGACAGACTGATAGGATCTGTACTTCCTGCGAAGTTTTAATAGAAGACAGTATAATTGATTATTTATTATATTTCTTTTATGATATTGACTAATAATTTTGGGACCATTCAGGAAATTATGATTATTAACCATTTTATGGCTTGTTCAAATGGTTCTCATGATTCAACTATCTTGAAGATGGAAAATTCTTATTTCTGTCTTTAAAAAACAAATACAAAAAATAAATCATATCAAAGCGTCTGTTGTAAATTAAATACAAACCTAAACTTGATAATCTCTCCTTTCTATTTATAAAACAGGATAGCCTGTCTGAGAGTGGAACCAATGAAGACACTGGAACAGATCCCTGTATGTATAACATATGAATCATTTATATCTGTATAGTACTGTACTAAACTGATTCATCAAAAGTCTTGGTAAAAAAGGAATAAAGGAAAACATACGTTGCAGCAAACAAGGTGCAGGTTGGCAGATTAGCAACTTGCCGTTTTGTAATGTGTGACCCAAAAGTGCAAAACTTTATAATAATCTAGCTATTTTAATCGATGAATTTTATCTTTAAAAATTGTGCATTTTAATCATCATGAAATGTACAAAATGTGAAAATTAGGAACAGTGATCCATCTCATAAATGCGAAATCTTTATGAAATCCTTGTGAGTCCTCACCCATTCACATGGGTCCATGGATCAAAACATCAGAGTGGGGCTGAGTTGGAAACTTGTGCAACTTATGCTTAGCTGCCATGTAAGACCATAAGCTTGACTTAAACATCAACTAAATATTTCATCAAAAAAGAAAATCTATAGTAAAACAGAGAAACAGTTTGTAAGACATGAATCAAGAATTTCGTTTTACCCTTTTCAGCTCACTTGAACTTGAGCTGAAAGCTCAAGTGAGCTTTTCTGATCACCCGTTTTCCGGCGTCCGTCCGACTGTCTGTCCATCCGCCCGTCCGTCTGTACACTTTCAACTTCTCAAGAACCACTGGGTCAATTTTAACCAAAGGTTGTACAAAGCACCTCCAAGGCCAAGAGGATTCTAAATTTTCAAAAAGATGTACCAAGGTCTATTCCAAGGGGAGATAATCAAGAAAATGTAAAAAAAAAAAAATAATAATAAAAATAGGGTGGGGTCATTAAAAAAAAACTCTCGAGAATCACTGGTCCAGAATTTAAAGGTGAAATTTATGTGTAAGCTTCATTAGGTAGCGTAAATTCTAAATTGTCTAAATCATTACCCCCGTGTAAAGCATTTTTATGAAATTTATGTGAAAGTTTCATTAGGTAGCGTAAATTCTAAATTGTCTAAAGCATAACCCCCGTGGGTAAAGCATGTCAAAACATGACACCAGGTGAAAAGGCAGGGCTACAATAGGGAATCAAAGCTTTACATTGAAATATATGAGAAAAATCTTTTCCCCAAGAACCATTTGGCCAGGAAAGCTGAAACTTATGTGGAAGCTTTTTGAGGTAGTGTAGTTTCTAAATTGTTTAAATCATGCCCCCTGGGGTAGGATGGGGATCACAATAGGGATTACATAGGGAGAAATCTTGAAAATACTCAGGAACAACAAAGCTATGATTAATTATGTGAATATGATAGCATTTTCATCTCATGTAGATTTATTTTTGCTCATATCGTGACTCCTGTCTATAGGGTGGGCCTGAAAAGACCATAAACATTTTACATACAAATACAGGGAAGAAAATCTGATGCATAATAGTAGGGCCAAAGTGATTCAGGTGAGTGTTGTGGCCCATGGTCCTTTTGTTTTTTAATGGCGTCAAACTTTCTAGCTCGAACGTCATCTAGCAGGTGTCCAATCGAAATCGCTACCAGAATTTATGTGACCCAATATGTCAGTCGATTCATCCTAAAAAGAAAATAGTAACTGTAATAGATCAACTTCTTTGAAAATATTCATAATGAATAAAAGCTTGAAAATAAAATTGCATCAAATGATATATCTACGATTCTGTTGCAATACTCTGTTTATTTTTCACAAGAAAAACGTGATATTTGTTGCAGATGAATTTCTTAAGAAAGGGTGTGTCGAATGACATGAATAACATTTCGGCAGGATATCCATGTAACACAAATAACCCAATTGGCGGTAAAATAATCACATTATATAAACATGAATACTAAAAATGAAAAAGATAGAATTTCAAAACCTCAACCTTATATTCAATAATCAAATTTTATCACAAAAAAGAGGTTATTACAGTAACTGTATTTCTTCATTCTGCCGCATTTTGTATACCACGCCTGATCATAACTCGATCGTAGTCATAACAAAGCAGAGTCATGGTTGTAGTTTACTTGCACTACAACAATGCTCAGACATAGACAATTAGATTAATTATATATATAAATTCATTAAATTCTTCATACCCATACCAAACCATTCTCACAATTTGCTCATGAGCAGCTCACGTGAGGACTAACCAGATTTCCTCACGTGAGTTGCTCATGTGAGTCTCATGTGCAATTTAACATGCAAATTAGGTGAAATGCTCACATGAGCAAGATTCTGCACATGAGCATTTTTTGCTCATGTGAGGAATCATTTTGCTCACCTAGAATATTGCTCACATGAGGCTCATTAGTCTCATGAGGCTAATTAGTCTCATGTGCAACAATTGCTCACTTGAACAAACAACAATAGAATAAAATTTAGATTACAAATATAATATATACATGTATATTTAAAATATGATTTGTCAATAATATTGAATATTTTAAATATTCTTGAGCAACATGTAAATACATGCATAAATGTTCAGTGAACTTCATTTTTCAAACTTAAAATGAAATGAAAATTAAAATTAAATTAAATGAACAACTAGTATATACTACATAGAACACATTTCAGTCTCCGTATTAATCTTAATTATACATGTATAATTAATTAATTATGTACAATACACATTATTGTATAAATTATCAAAAAGTTAAATTTCCAGTAGATTTACACTAGAACATCCAATATAAATGTCCAGTCAACAGTTTTTGACTGCACTAGATGGATTAAAGTTGTCTCTGGTATGTCAGGCTATGTAGATTTTTTTCCAATTCCTGAATGCATGGCAATCATACTTGGGTGTGAAATAAATATTCCAGCAGTCATAAGAATCATAATCATTTCATCATGTTCCTTTTCCTTGCATTTCCTTTAAATGAGTGCCAACTTCAGAACTCTGTCTATATGTAAGGGGCCGGGGTTAATCTGCAGATCCTTCGATCAGCAACTTTTATCTGCAAAAAAATTGAATTTATAGTTATTATATTTTTCATGGTTCAATTGGTCATGAAAGGCCAGTCAATAAAAAAATCATATGCATCAATATTAAGCAACTTATCTTATTATAGATAAATTATAGATTACTGCACTTAGCTGTTATGTACACTTTGACCTAATCTAACTTACCATATTTATAGTTCTTAAAAGAATCTATAGAGAATTTGCAATACATTAAGGATTTTATGTTTGATCCTATATTCAGAACTACAATTATATAAACATTAATTATATTATGTAATGATGTAAATTCATGTTCATATATTAATCTGTGATTACTGATAACATACTGCATTTCTATCTAAATTAAGTATTAATTAATAATTAACACACAAACATACTATGTTTTATAATTACTTAATCTGAAATGAGAGAGGGATTATAAAGCCCATGCACTTACCTTTTTCTCAGCATTCTTTAGTACCAGCAAATCTTTGAAATTTTCCTAAATATATATCACAGTTCTTTTTCATTGTGGCTGCATGGTCATTCGTAATTGATCTTTAATACTTCCTCATCTCATGGACGTAAGATACATTTGTAACTCTTAAAATGTTGACATCCAGTTCAGTATGGTGATGACATGTATTTCCCAAAGCATATTTCAATTCTTTACTGTATAAATCTACCGGTATATACTTTCATGTCCCTCACAAACATTTTGGATTGAAATTTTGAACTGGTCTGAAAGCGCGCACAAATCCTGACTGGATCCCCTCATTGGATACTGCCCTAGTTTTAAGCAACTGTGGGGGACACAGCAGGTTGTTTAGGTAGAGGAAAGCATTTGCAAATTGATGGGATGAAGATTAGAAGCTCAAGAAATTAAGAAATTCCTGTCTGGCCCCAAACTATTTGTGATGCTATCATCAGGAAGCATTAATAGTTGACACATGGGCAATTGTAATGAAGGCTTGTAAAAGCTTGGACCACATAGAGTGACAAAGTACGTATTGTATTTCCTCACGTGAGCATTTGAAATGCTCACATGAGGAAATGAGACTTGTAATTCTTTGGCTTTGGTTCTACCTGTAATACTGAATTTTGACTGTGTCCAATTTCCTAACCTCTTGCTCACGTGAGAAAACTGAACTTAGAAAAATTACTACCAATGCTATATGTTTATATAAGGCTGCATGTTCATACGTGAGCAAATGACTTGACTTTTGCTCATGAGCATCCAAGTGAGCATTATTTTGCACATGTGTATTTTGGTTAGTATTTTCCTCCCTAACAGAGACTAACAATCTGCACATGAGCAAAATCCAATTCTACCTAAATTGCATACATTTCTTACTAGATTCTCATATGAGTCTCATGAGATGCTCATGAGCATTTGTTAGAATGTTTGGTACGGGAAGTTCTTCAACTGACTGAAAAGAGATGAATTTGATATTCAGCATGAACATGTTTGTTGGTGTCTAGTCAATTCAAACCCTGCTCTGTTCGGACCATATCATAATGCCCCAGAGTGATTGTGACATTTTGTTAAACAAAAAAAAGAACTGCGAACGATAGTATTGTTCTCCCGCCTACCTCCAAGTCAATTTTCAAAAGTTAAAATATTCAAATGATTTTTAATATTTATATTGATATTTATATGGATTTTCATAAAACATTACTTCTTTGGGAAAACAACGAGAGATAACTCTAAAATTTTGGTAAAACTCGTGTTTTTCACTATAGAAATCAACGGAAAACGGAAAATATTCTTAAAACATCTCCCCCCCCCCCCCCGTGAAACAAAAATTCCTTTTTACGGGTAATATGGACTGTCATTTCACAAATTCATACCAAAGCTTTTTGTGTTTCACGGGGGGGAACATATGTTTATATACAAAAAACGACAAAAATGCTTATTTTTTTTTTAGCAATTTCCAAGTGCTTTACAACTGAAACATTATATTTTACTAATATATATGCTTAAGTACAGGTCCACGTAAGAATCAGGCAAAATCAAATTTTCGTGATAAGTCAGTGTTTGAGAATTGACTTGAAACTTCACATGGTTATGCATCAGGACATATATATTACATATGTTCAATGATTTCGAAATATTCAGGCTTGTTCTAATTTAATAGGCAATATATTGAGAAAATATTATGAACATGAGTAGTACAAATCTATACAATGGTATGGATATTGAAACCTTAAAAAATTAAAACAGCAAACGTTATGAGAGAAAGTGATAATGAACAACGAAACAGCTATTTAAAAATTATAATTTTAAATTTTAAAAAGTTTGGAAAATTGCAAGTCTAGCGTTTACTACCCCGATAATTACTTCCAATATTAGTGAATTTCAGTTATCGTTCTTGATTTATGACTTAATTTGTCGCTTGAGGGCGATCCGTTGTTAAGTACGCTGATGCCGAAAAAACAGAATCAAATTGATTAAACATCGAATTTGGCATTTTATTTTGGTTTAATTAATCTACTGAAAATTAAGGAATGTCTAACTTCAAACTAAACATCTTTTTCCTTGAAATCTAGCGATACAGTGGGTGTCAAATTTGATCGGGTTCAGGTTGCTCGAAACTTGTCTGTTGACATATGCGGATTTGGGCAGGATTATTATAGTTTTACAGTTTGACTGCGTTATCAAAGATGCACAAGAGTTTATAACAGACTTCAAAGAAAATTGGTCATCGCATTACACAATCGTTGCTAAACAGCAGTTTTATTGAAACTCTCAACCATAAAGTCATGTTGGCGAGGAAATGCGGACTTATTCGAGTCATGCGACACTCGATTTGAGAACAACAACATAGCCTATGTAACACTTGATTGTGGTTATTTCAAGACACAATTATATATCTAACATTTATGGATTTATTTCCCGAAATCCTGCTGAAATATGGAAATTATCTTCTCACAAAAAAAGGAGTTCATGTGATGCAGCATGTGCAAGTAAGTAGTTTTTTAAGCTAACAGTGAGGAAAACCCTTTTGATGTCAAACAAAAATAATAAGCAAGCTTTTTTCCATTAAGCTTAAGTCCTTAATTTTGGTCTTTTTCAAAATTATTTCAAAGTTGGGTGTAATTTTTTTTCTTCTTGGAAATCTTTCGTATGAATTAGGAGAACCCCATTTTATAAAATGGGTATAGATATTTATTTTATTTTAAACTACCAATTAAAAAAAAATATCTTGCTTAAGACTTTAAAAATGTTTTTTAGAGATAAGTAATTACATTGTTTCATAATTTTAAATTTTATGCTTATTCAGAGTTTAAAATACTGGGTAATATGCCACTACATTTAATTTTTCAGAATAGTTCAAGTTGCAGAAGAGTTCTTTGGTCTTCTCAAACAGTAGAGGTTTTCTTCTCCTGTCCAAACTTCAAAATTTAGTGAAAAACGAGGAAACAAACTTTACCAATGAAAGAATTTTCTACATCACATCGAGCAGTGAATCTGGTGCCTTTTGTTGTGTTTAACCATCATAAAAGCTAGTGACAGTAAAGTAGGTTACCGTAGAACTTTAGTCCTACATTGCTCATTAACCAGTTAACTTTTGTAAACAAAGGGAATAGCATACCAGTTGAGATTTAGAGTAGCGAGTACTATATGAGAAAACAACGGAAACCATCCAAAAGTAGAAGCACCACAAGTCCATATATTGATCAAGTTCAGAATTTTGAATGTGCATGTCTGCTTGAAAAGTACTGTAGTTTAAAAAGCATTTTTTTTTAAAAATCATGGGATGGAATGATGATTATAAAGAACTGATATTGTAACAACTTTTCTTCTACAAATTTTGATCTTTGTATGATGTACAAAGTAATTTATAAATCATGTAAATTGTTAATATTTAATAAACATGTTAAACCTTTTTGCAAATTGGTCATTGTTGATTTCTTAAGAATAAACTTGGAAATTTCCATATTAAAACATTTAGTTTAGTATGTTGAACAACATGACATATTTGTTAAATATGCAATTAAAAATATCATATTGCTGCACATATAATGGTACAGTAAATCAAATGTTGCAGCTGCATCATTTTCTGCAGTTGAACAAAATCCTTTACATTCCTTTCATATACATGCATGTACTAGTATGATTTAGAAGGAGTCAAAGAACTTAATGAATTTATAATTTTATCTATAAAAGTTGAGAGTTTTAGGACATTGCTAGCAGAGACCAACATACCCTGACTTGTTTATACATAAAAATTATGTCTTCTTGTAGCATAATGTATTCTCTTTTGTTATATATAAGTTAGTATTTGACAAACAGTAAAAGCTGAAAAACTAAATGGAAAAAATAAATAAATGCTTATATAAGAAGAATCACCCAAATAGATAGTGATTGGTCATCATGTTTACTATATGAATAAAGTAATACAAGAAAACTGGATGCGCCTGCTTAGTTTTAACAGCTGTTTAAAATAAAAACAGAAAAAAATCTGGAATCATCAAAATTGGGTACTTAATATACAGAATTTCGATCCCGATCATAATTCTCTCCAAAACTATTTTAGAGAAATAAAATTAATTCCAGAGTAAACTTGGTACATTGAATAGAAAAAATCACAATAATGTGATAAATGTAATTAAGAAACAATTCAATAAAAGTTAAATTTTACACACAGTGCACTTAGATTTAGGAAAAAATCTTGTCAAACTTCAAGCAATTTATCAAAATTTCTCAATAGTTTTCCTTTTCATTAAAAACTGCAAATTGATTTTTCCACACTTTTTAAACTGGAAAACTAACAATGAGCAGTTGTTTTATTTTTCCATGTGTAATAAGCTACATAATGTGTTTGCTGTTTTTAATAATATTGTTTTAATTTCACAATGTTTGTGACATCCAAAATGTCTTGACATATAATTACAATGGTTACTATGGATACGACCTAGATACCAACTCCATGACAACTAATACAAGAAGGATACAGACTCCTCTCAAAATAAAATAGGGTTAGATAATTTATGAAAAACAACAACACTTGTTACTTCTGTACTGAACTTCCTCTTTTTTGGTTGACATTTTGGCCCATAAATGCCAGAATCTATTTATAGTAACATATCACAGCCTGGATGTGCCTTTTTGGAAAAATCATGATTTATTTTAATTACTACTGTATCAAGTAATAATATAAAAAAATATTGGCCGAATATGAAATATTCGACTTATCACCGATTGCCTGATTCTTACGTGGACCTGTACTTAATTTTATATGCATAAAACATAAGAAAAGATTTAAGAAACATTTATTCATATCCAAGACTATTTCAGAATATGGTGATGCTTTATAGCCCAATTTCAGTGGAAAATATCGTCTACCCCCTTATTTCAAGAGCTGGAATTAGGGATATTTTACTATTTAGCACTGGAATTAAAATAATCAATTTCCATTGAACTGTTCTTTGTATTAAACAAAGATTTTATGGCCAAATTGTCCAGTGAAGCCTTTCAGGCTTTTGATCCAAAATGTGCATGCTCAAAACTAATTGAAGAAAAATAGACCATTAATTGTTGCTAAATACAGGCGATTAGGTACAAACTTTTCCTTTTTACAACGCAACAAGTAGACTAATAGAAGCTGTATATGTTGTTTCTATAAATTCATAAACAAACGATAATTTCTAGTTATATCCTAAAAATAGGTTTCTATAGCCCAAAGCAAAACACATGTTTTATTGTGTTCATATCAACTCTAAATGAGAATGACTATGGGCCATAAAATACAAAGATAGCCATCTAGAATGTTTCAAAATATCAAGAAGCAAGCTGTGTTGTGTTAGTTTATTCATTGTATAAAGTTTAAATAATTTTTTTTTAATTTTTCATTTAGTTATTAGTTTTGGCCAAACGTTCTTTCATGAAGTTTGCTGGTAGATTGTTGTTGACTTCTTTACTTCATTGAGTAAAAAAAAAAAAATTCTCCCTTTTCTGATCGAACATCTGAGGTAAAAATACTAAAACATACTGAACTTGAAAAATATGAAACGTTAAATGCATTATTTTTTGGAAAAAATGTAGGGCCTCAGATTACCTAGAAATCATTTCCAGTTGCCCTGCTCCCTTCAACTCGACTCCTAGCTCCTTTATACTCGGATTGCTATTCTAATTGAGCCTAGATTTTAGCCTAAAACCCCGCAGGTCTCTTTTCTGTATATGGTCATACTGAGTTTATCCGACCTGAATCTCTTAACTAATTGCATAAACCCAGTGCTAAAACAAATATATATATATAACTTACATTTTAATATTATGCAATATTCTTTTGATATGGCCTTCAGCTTGATATTTAAATATATCAATGACGTATTATCAATAAACAATAGTAATTCTATTGATATGTCGACCCTATATATCCCATTGAACTTGATATAAGATACCACAGAGTCTGACATACGTGTTACATATTTTAATATTTTACTAGAAAAAGACATTAATGGTAACCTTATAGCAAAACTTTATGATTAACGAGATTTCAATTTTTCCATCATCAGCGTCCCTTATTTATGTAGCGAAATACCCTTGTCCCCTGTATATGCTGTTGATATAGATCTCCCAGTTGATTCAATAAGCAAGAGCATGCTGAACGAACGAACAATTTCTACATTGAGGCAAGCGATTGGAAACAAGTTGATGAATGAAGGATATTAACAGTTTTGTTTAAGTCATCATTTCGCAAGTTCTATGGTCGATATAATGACCTTGTCAGCAAATTAAATACAATCTATCATTAAGTCGAATGCTGACTGGTGTTTTTCATCCTAATTGTTAGATCATTATTTATACACTGAATTGTCTATGGACTTTTCCGTTTGCCCGATCATGACAATGAGCACACGACAGGTATGACCGATTGACAGGGGATGCTTACTCCTCAATGGCACCTACCGGTAATCCCACCTGTGATATTTTTACGAGATCTGTATTTGCTCTGCTTCAGATTTGTGTTATTTCAGTGGACTTGTGGGATTGATTACTCTTTGTTATCTTCACATTTCATAAAAATGTGTAAAATATTTATATAATATTTTTTTTACATCCTTTTACATTTGTTTAAATATAGACGAAGATTTGATTCTAGTCCTCCAATTATACATTTTAGCTCACTAAAATGTGCAATGTCTGGTAATTTCTATTTTAAAGACACGGATATAAAGGAAAATGTTGAAAATGCAAAGTAATAATAATCTGACCTTTACTTTGTAATGTCCTATGTTTCAGCTGTTGAATTGGTTCTTAATGCTGTTTCAAGAAAAATCCGAGGCATAGGAATCAGTATTCTGGAGTGTCTATTTGAAGTCAATGTGGAAGTCACTCCCACTCTCAGTTTTGAGGAGAAAGTATTTAGAATCTTGTACCAATGGAAATCCAAGAATGCACACATTGATCACTTGAGAGAATTAGAGAGCATTCTACAGAGAGAAGGTCAAGGACAAGCTGCTGAATATGTTAGAACATTTGATATTAAGGACTTTGCTTGCAGTGGTGTTGCTAGCCCAGATCAGAATGTTTCAGCAACAGAATTCAAAACATTATCCGAATATCTCCCAAAAGACTACACTCATTTTGTCCGATTTTTAGGGCTTCCTCAAAGATATATCGAACAAATGGAAGCAGATGCTTTGAAGATACAGGATAAAATATATAAATCACTTTCAAAGATACAGGAGGAATGTCGTTACATGCTTAGCCGACAGAAGGTTTGCAATGCATTGAGATTTATAGACAGAAATGATGTGATAGTTGAACTTGGATGGACATCACGCAAACGAAAAAGAGATGACTGATCGGGAAACCAAAAGTGGATTTTGGATTCTTAAAGCTGTGTATGTTACCGTCTTGTCATTGAAAATTAAATCAACAGGAATAATTTTTATGCAAAAGCTTGTAGAATAGCATCCTATTACTGTAAACCAACTTTTATTCACGTGCGAGAAATATTCACGAGTTTTGTGACCTACTTTAACTCACGAATATTAATCGCTGCGAACCATTTATTTTGCTTTGTATTTGTAGAGAATGTTTCCTCAGTCGCGAAAATTAATTGTCGCGGATTGATTTTAAAAGGACTAATCGCGAAAAAAAGATGACGGGAATGATAGTTGGTTTACAGAATTTGTTTGTTTAAAGAAGACTGTCCATATTTGAGAAAGGTTTCAAACTTACTGTTAACTGGAGTATCATTCATTTCTTGTGCTGTCATGATCTGTAATTTTTATGTTTTTTGTTGTATTTTTAGTTGTTCTTAGTGCATGAAAGGTGAAAGCGTGTGAAATAGTTACATATAACATGACAATTTGTATATACATTCATTACTGCAAATTAAGTCACTTAGTTATATTAAAAAAAAACAGATGTCTACTCCTTAAAAAGATAAGCTTTGTTTCAATAGCAAATGTAATTAATACACTCATTTATGTACGTTATCTATCAAAATGATTGTGTTTTGTCATAAAAAAATTATTGTAGTTTTGCTTAACTTATTTGTCTGGTAATACTTGTGTTATATATTTTTTCTTATGAGATTTGTTAGTATTTAATTTTATTTCATGTAATGATAAATACACGTCAACAGCATGTTATGTGGGATAATTGTTAACTTTACTTGAACAAGAAAAACTTGTTTAATTTCCCACTTATTGATTTGTCATATATCTTGAAAAACACAAATTTCATTTTTTATGCTATATCAAATTAATTTGTCTCTTTGTCCACTTGTATTTCCCTTTTAATTCAGTTTATGTAGCCCGTGGTAAACAATTCCTATCTTATAGACTTATTCGATGATTTAAATGAAATTTTTTCCGTAATTGTTAAAATCTTATCATCGAAAAAGTCATTAAGTTAAGATCTTTTCATCATAAATGTGAAAAAACCCAGATAATTAGGATCATTGCCAAGGCACGGTTATCTGGAAAAATGTTTGCTATATGGGCTTTTCCTCTAGTGTAAAATAGTGATTGAGAGTGATCTACCAACAGTCACGCGATTTTTGCAGTTACACTTGCAATATTTAAGTCACTTAAAAATTTCAGTAGTGCAAGGACAAAATAAAGTTTTAAAACAAAGTTTATTTTGTACATATTTTTTTAACTCATTGAAGATTGTGAAAAGTGCTGCGATTCTGTACTGATTGTTCTCTTCCATTTTTATCCCCTCGCGCAACTAGTTGCGGAGGGGATATAGCATCGCTACTGTGCGTTTGTGTGTGTGTTAGTGTGTTAGTGTGTCCGTTACAGCTTGTGGGCAAGATTTAAAGAGAACCTTTGGACTATCAATTCTCAGCTTCCACATACTTATGTGGCATTGGAACTCTATTCATTTTCAAATTAATCGGTAAAATATTTCTAAAAATATCGCGATTTTACTACCTTCAAACCCTGAAATTTTATGTACGACTTGACAATATTCCCTTCCGCTTAATCAACCTGGAAAATTCGGTTCGCTTCGACAGACTCGCTTCAGTAAATTCTACTTTGTGTTTGCGAAATTTGGGAAAATATTTACAATCTTATTATCATGAATTAATAGAGGATATAACAAATGTGTATTCATAAGAAAAATAGTGTTATCTTTACCTCAGTAACCAGTATAAGAAATTGAACTTGATTGAATAATGAAGGGATCTGGGAATGTTGCCCTACAATATGGCGGCTAAGGGAAATAACTCCTAGGTAATATATGTCATAGGAAAAGGGTCTATTGTCATATTATTGAAATGTCTTTATATATTCCTGAAAGCTATAAAGACATTTCACAAGTTTCAGTGACCTCTCAACACCGGTAAATTGTCATTTTTTATTACGAAGAAAGATTGCTTCCGCGGGTATTCTTAGATTTTAAGCATATTGCATGCAACTTTGAGATTTACATAGGTAGGTAAATTACTGAAACCTAGAGCATACGTGATATGTTTCTGCGAATTCTGGATGTTTCGGGACCGCGATGTTTCGGGACCCCGACGTTTCGGGACCGCACAACACGCATCGGGACTTGGGTTAACACGTTTCGGGACTTGAAATAAATTTGTTTGAAACATGAATCAGATTATGCAGTACATGTTTAGCATGATATATAAGAATTTTAGTAGGCCTATAAGACATTAAAATAATGTCGACATAAAAAAAATGTCGAACGTGTGCAGTAGTACTAGTTGGTCAAAATATGTTTCAAAAAGGCTAAGGTACCTCGAACTCGTGAAGAATTTGAATGCTCAATTATCAGTCAACTTTCTCCTTCAAATAAAGTATCTAGATTAAAAAAAAATAATTGAAATATTTAAATCCGCATTATAAATTTTTATTTAAGAATATTTTTTTTTACATATATTTAAATATACATTTATATTTTTAACATATATCCTATGCAAAGGAGCTCAGTCAATAATTTAATCGAATACACAATTATAAAATTATCAAGGTTATTTTTGAAATTTTACAATTCAGAAATTCACTTGTATGGGATTTATCAAATGTATATATTCCTGATAATTTTCATTTGTACGCGAAAGTAATCGTGTAAAATTGCATTTTAATCCCGATTTGAAGCTTGGGTGAATAACATTGACATCCGTTTTCAAAACAATTCCGACTGATATTAGGAGAGAATAAATACAATGTAAAAAAAAAAAAAAATTAAATAATTTTTTTTTTCATTGTTATTTTTCTTCTCAACTTTGTATTAATATCTGTTACTGCTGTAAAGCTCCTGCATTTATTCTTTAATTATTTCTCCTGTAAATTCAACCATAATACACTGTATGTAATAATATCATTCTATTGTGTTTTTTTTTCTCTCTCTCTCTCTCTGACATACATACATATTGTACAAATCCATTAGACTTCTTCTGTATAATTAGAACGTCATTCATTTGTGTGAATCGACATCATTTCTAATTTAACATGTATGTCAATTTCAAATATTAGTTTTTAAGCAGCTTCAAAACGTGTTTTGTAACTATCTAATAAAGGTCTGTCACCTTAATCATAATAATAAGGAAACGGATTAGTATAAGTTTTCAAACTTGTTTCTGAATCCTTTTTGTTTGTTTGTTTTTTGTACTACTTGCCTGTATTTTCTGCTTGTAATTTTCAAATACACGTAAAATATGGTTTAAACTAAAATAAATAAACGAGGGGTGTCCCAGAAGAACGCAAACTTTTAAAATATTTCATAAACTACCTGACCAAAGTTATTTCCAATTTCTAACTACTATATTAAAAGTTCATTTCAGCTGGTTTATTCCTAAATTCCGTATACCAAATTAATTCAAAAATTCATTTATTAAAAAAAAAAAATACGTAATTACTGGAAGCACAAAACATTTTCTGGCTCATTGTAACATTTAAAAACATTTTTAAATTATTTTCAAAAAAGATTATGGTATTATTTCTAAGACACATTTCATGGAATTGATTTAAAACGTTTTAAATCAAAAATGATATTATAAATATGTCTTATTTGCAAATATTAAATTCATGTTTTGTTTAGAAAATGTTTATAAGACATTCTAGATTTTAAAAAAAATTGACTCCGTCACTAGGTCAACTTGAATTTAAAATTTCCACTTGAGCACATTAAATAGATCTTATGATAAAATTTGAAATGTTTAAAACATTTTTAAGGTATGTCACTCCTGACATTATTTGTATCAAGAATTTTAAGAAAAAACGAAAAGCTGACGAGTGACATACAATATACCTTAAATCTGTATCATACAAAATGATGTTACTAAATAACATTTGAAGTCTAATTTTTTTCCCATAACATTTCAAGAAAGAAAATCTTTTAACAATACATGTACTAGTTTAAACCTTTTGAAAAAATATTTTAAAACGCTTTTAAAAAAATGCAAAATCACAAGATTGATTCATTTTCAAAAAGTTTTTGAAAACATTTTGAAAACGTTTATATTTATATATATATTTTTTTATGACTGGATATTACTATTATCAATTTTATCTGAATTATTTCATTTACAAGTAAACAAAAACAAAGAGCAATAATATTTTTTCCCACATTTTTACATCATTATTTTTTTAAAAATAATTTCAAGAAAAGCCATGGACACACAATCTATTTAGTTCTCATTACCGGCGGTGCCTTCAAGTAACACTTCCCTATGTACAGTATCAGTCGGGATATGTGTGTGTGTGTATCCTAATTGTTGTTTTAACAATTTTCTGACATGTTGTTTTAAACATATTGAACGGTAGCTGGAGATCACATAATAAATATTATCAATTATCATTTTAAATAAAGTTCATCAACGTGAGAAATCTTTTCTAAATTATGATTCAATTTCGCCCCCCCCCCCCAAATAAATATAGTAAAGTTTTACTCTTCTTCGTCTGTTGTGAATTAAATATTGAAGTATATTTTTTTATGGCAATAATATACATGTAAACAACTTCATTATATACATGTATAAATAAATTATAATGCGGCGTATTTAGCTTGAAATAGTTTTATATTACGTGCTATGTGTACTTATAAAAACATACTACATGTATATCACCATAATACAATAATTTGTTGAAATCCCGAAAAATTTAACCCGAGTCCCGAACCGTCTTTACCCAAGTCCCGAACAGTCTTGTCGCTAGTCCCGAAACGTCGTATTAGTCAGGTCCCGAAACGTCGGGGTCCCGAAACATCGTGCACCCGTTTCTGCTAGGAATAAGGGAAACTGTCCAATTACGTATGCATGTTATTCCCCCTCCCCCACGATGTTATGCACTTTGGTTTAAAAATGCCCCCCCCCCCTCCCCAAGATGATTTTGTTGAAAAAAATAATTTGTGCTGCAATATATTTTATTTTCTTTACCTTTAAATATTTTAAACCTAACTAGTTGATTGTATCTTCATTAACGTCCCTCTTGAGAATTTTGCCATTACCGGTGAAGTGCCTGCCGCGAGGGGATGCTCCGCTTAGCGGTGCTCTTGTTAATATCCTATTTGTGTGTCTGCATGGTGGATTTTGTGCTGGTTAAGTAAATTGAATATAGAAATAACTAATTTGTTTCCAATATTTCAACAGGATTGCAGCATTTTTCATGTAACTTAATGTTTCCAAAGTTTATGTTTAAAAGCTTACTATGTTCTTTTGAGTGTATGCTCTTGCACTAGAGCGATTTATGAAGACCCTCACATTGCCCTCAAATGTACATACAGGCAAATATACGACAGTATAAATCAATTAGGAAATGCAATAACATATATGAGTTAAATTATAAAAAAGACATAACATCTAAGTTATAGGCATTTAAAGAATCTGTAAAAATATTTCATTCAATTATAGAATACATTTTTTATTGTATAAATATTCCTTAATCGGCATCTCACTGCATATTTAAACTACGTCATAATTTACGAAATGACGTCACATCAGGTCATATCGATTAGTGACTGTTTATATCGTGTTATGTGGGATTTAACTAACGACAATAAAAAAAAAAACAACAACAACAACAACAAAAAAAAAAAAAAAACAACAACAAAAAAAAAAAAACAAAAAAAAAAAAAACAAAAAAAAAAAACAAACAAACATTTTACAGGGAGTTTTAATGCAGCGTAATTCTCTTGCATATTTTATAATCGGAAATCATTTCATCTTGTGGTATTTTACAGAATTTGTAGATTTAAGTGATGTCATAGTTACCATACATTTCCCGTACAAGTTAAGTCACGCCTCCTTTTTGTGGCATTAAATGTGTTGCGTATGGAGGGTTATTCCATGTTTGAGGATAGGCATGTATTGGTTTTAAAGGTCACGAAGTGTTTTTAGCTCACCTGAGCTGAAAGCTCAAGTGAGCTTTTCTGATCACCCATTGTCCGTCATCCGTCCGTCTGTCCGTCTGTCCGTCCGTCCGTCTGTAAACTTTTCACATTTTCCACTTCTTCTCAAGAACCATTGGGCCAATTTTAACCAAACTTGGTACAAAGTATCCTTGGGTGAAGGGGAGTTTAAATTGTTAAAATAAAGGGCCAAGTCCCCTTACAAGGGGAGATAATCAGGAAAAGACAAAATAGGGTGGGGTCAATATAAAATCTTATTCTCAGGAACCACTGGGACAGAAAAGCTGAAACTTATGTGGAATCATCCTGGGGTAGTGTAGATTCTAAATTGTTAAAATCATGACCCCCGGGGGTAGGGCGGGGCCACAATAGCGAATCCAAGTTTTACATAAAAATATAGAGGAAAAATCTTTAAAAATCTTCTTCTCAAGAACCACTGAGCCAGAAAAGCTGAAACTTATGTGGAAGCATCCTGGGGTAGTGTAGATTCTAAATTATACAAATCATGACCCCCGGGGGTAGGGCAGGGCCACAATAGGAAATACAAGTTTTACATTAAAATATAGAGGAAAAATCTTTAAAAATCTTCTTCTGAAGAACCACTGAGCCAGAAAAGCTGAAACTTATGTGGAAGCATCCTGGGGTAGTGTAGATTCTAAATTGTTCAAATCATGACCCCCGGGGGTAGGGCGGGGCCACAATAGGGAATCCAAGTTTTACATTGAAATATATAGAAAAAATCTTTAAAAATCTTCTGATGAAGAACCACTGAGCCAGAAAAGCTGAAACTTATGTGGAAGCATCCTGGGATAGTGTAGATTCTAAATTGTTAAAATCATGACCCCGGGGGTAGGGCGGGGCCACAATAGGGAATCCAAGTTTTACATTGAAATATAGAGGAAAAATCTTTAAAAATCTTCTTCTAAAGAACCACTGAGCTAGAAAAGCTGAAACTTATGTGGAATCATCCTGGGGTAGTGTAGATTCTAAATTGTTCAAATCATGACCCCTGGGGTAGGGGGAGGCCAAAATGGGGAATACAAGTTTTACATTGAAATATGGAGGAAAAATTTTTAAAAACCTTCTTCTGAAGAACCACTGAGCCAGAAAAGCTGAAACTTATGTGGAAGCATCTTGGGGTAGTGTAGATTTTAAATTGTTCAAATCATGACCCCCGGGGGTAGGGCGGGGCCACAATAGGTATTACAAAGTGGGAAGTCTGGTAATGAACAGCATGAAGTTACTCAGGTGAGCGATGTGGCCCATGGGCCTCTTGTTTACATGAAGGCCTTCATAATGATGGAACATTTTCACTAATGAAGAATCACACCAGCGAGGTTCCATTTATTCTGCATATCTATACTTATAACCCAGATAGCATGAGGACATTGGCCCAACGTTGGCCCAACAATGTTGGTTATGTTGGGCCAATGTTGGCAATTTACGGTGGCCCAATGTCCTATTGCTCATTGGCGCGATGTTGGTCCAACATGTTGGGCCTATGTTGGTACCACACTGTTTGTTTATATGTCAACGTTGGTACAACGTTATTCCAACATACCAACGCCAACTCAATATTTTGTAACGTTGGACCAACGTTGGACCTCAGTTCAAAATATAATTATTACGTTGGTCCAACGTTGGTACAACGCTTTTGTTGAAATGTAAACGTTGGTACAACGTTATTCCAACATACTAATGCTAACTAAATATTTTGTAACGTTGGCCCTACGGTGGACCTCAGTTCAAAATATAATTATTACGTTGGTTCAGCGTTGGTACAACGTTGTTTGTTGAAATGTAAACGTTGGCACAATTATTCCTGAATACAAATGTCTTACAAAATCAATTAAATTTCGTAACTTTTTTATTTCCCAGATTATACGACACAATTAATTTCACCAAGTTTGGCCAAATAAATTTTTCCTCCTAAAAATGTATCACAATATACATGTATTCTAAGTATCCCGTGGAATGTAACTAAGTGGCCATGGAATGTCACAGGCACTAATATGCACTATATGTTACATGTATCAATAATGTAACTCTTTTGTCTCTATATGCTGTTTTTAAATATACCGTTTTCGACTGATACATCAGTCGAAAACGGTATATTACATTATTGATAACATATAGTGCATATTAGAATACAAAAATAGGAAAAAGGTGACTCGACCCCATATTTCAAAAGAAAAAAAAAATGGAAAGGGGGGGGGGTCCAGACCCCAAGTGCCTGTGTGGAATGTAAGTAAAAGTAGGAAGAGGTAGAAAGTTCAATGTTTCTCAAGTATATTCCACATTACTATGTCCACTACAAAATATCGATTTGATGTAAGAGTCTTCAAGTTCTAATTTGTAGAGTTTTGGAAGGTCACATCTGAATCATTCATTCCTTTTTCTGTTATTTATCTGTTCCTAGAATCCATATCTCCCACACATATTAATCAGTCCTTTCCATATGAAGAAAATGCCACATCAATAGTCTCATAATATAGAAGGCTTTTCCAGCCAATTCCTATAAACGTTAAGAACGTCATCAATTTAAATAATATTTTCAAATGTTTAATCAGCACCCCGGTACTGATAATTTAAAAGCTTACAGGCCATTATAATTTTGAAACACATATATATTTTTAAAGCAATTCTTTAGGTTGAATTTCACATTATTAATTATCAATAATAAATACAAAAAATATACTTACATTTCAACGGTTAAAATTCTTGCGTTCACTAACATGCTTTATTCAAGTGCGGTGCGTGACGGTTTGTGGAAAAAAAAAAAACTGATTAAGATGCCGATTTCCTTGGGGACCGATGAGTCACCTGCCGAGCCAGTGCATTTCACCACTGACCTATTTATTTGGAGCTTTAAAACAAAGCACTTTAAATTAAATCAATGATGCTAAATATAGAATCTACCAAGATACAACATTACTCTATGTAATTCACAGACTTAT
Source organism: Saccostrea echinata (assembly GCF_033153115.1). Taxonomy (NCBI): domain Eukaryota; kingdom Metazoa; phylum Mollusca; class Bivalvia; order Ostreida; family Ostreidae; genus Saccostrea; species Saccostrea echinata. The sequence goes on along the minus strand of NW_026889795.1, from coordinate 9,508,852 downwards.
AAAGTTTGTTTCATAATTTTCTATTTGATATAATATAGAATCAATGTTTATCATTAGTTGCTTATTACATTACCATCGATTTACAATAAATAAACCTAAATTGATAAATGACACTTTTCACAATATTGGGCCAACGTTGGACCAGCATTTCATCTCCAACATTACAGGCTACCGGTACATGTAATCCTAATATTCCCTCTATTGGACCAACTCCAGCCCAGTGTAACAAGCACAACACAGAGCGAAGTCTCATAATATTATCAACATTTACTAAGCTGGACCAACGTTGGACCAACATTGAATGTCCAACACTTAAGTGGCCACGTTTCGTGTCAACATGTACTCGGTTAGACCTACGTTGGGCCAACATTTCATACCCAACACACAATGGTCTTGATCCATGCCAACATTTACTCGGTTGGACCTATGTTGGGCCAACATTTTAATGTCCAACACATAGTCGCCATATTTCTTGTCAACATGTTACTACAATGGGCCAACATTGGACCAACATCGCATACCCAACACCGTTGGTTTAGCTTTCATGCCAACGTAGATTAACGTTGGACCAACGTTGGGCAAACATTTGTTCCCCAACGCCAACACTTTACCAACCACACAACCAAAAACCAACGTTGGCCCAACGTAGTCATGCTATCTGGGAAATTAATAAATTTTGCAAATAAACTCCAAAACGGGTGCACTAGAGTTTTTACTTACTCCTCTAAGAACATACTAGATACAAAATGATGTCCGTAAACTATCTTAGGATTTTACTCGCATGGTAAGTATCGTACATTGAATTAAAAGTCTACTTTCATTTTCTATACACAGCCATGAAATTGCAAAAACGTGAGTACGGTGGCGGTTCCGACTGGCAATTTTTAATTAAAATGACAACAAGCAATCGTTTATTTATTTCATAAAACGTCATCAGTGAATTATTCAATCAATACTTGATTTAAATGATATAAAAGAAATAAGTTGTGATAACCGATTAAAAAGGGAAATGTGCAAATTATTTTCCTCATTCACCGATCTTAATATTGAGAAAAGTATTATTAATAATATTATTATAATAATAATATTAAGAAAAAGCTGCATGAACATAAAAAAAAAAAAAAAAAAAAAAAAAAAAAAAAAAAAAAAAAAAAAACTTTTGTGTGAATGGTCATTGAAATAATGGTAAATCATTGATAACACTATAGATTGTGAATATATTTATATATATATCGAAAGACTATTACATATATGAAGTAGGTTTTCCTAATAAATTTATCGGTAAAATTTGTATATATTCCTCACTGTTAGCATCGTGGCAACGAACCCGAAGTGCAATTTGTACTTTGTAATAAACTTACTTATATGAAAAGAGAAAATAATTAAATAAGGTATTGTTCAAATACAATTAAAGCTGTGCTTTAATCAATACATTTCAGTTTGCTTTTGTTTTTTTTTTTAGCTCACCTGAGCCGAAGGCTCAAGTGAGCTTTTCTGATCATATTTTGTCTGTAGTCCGTCTGTTCGTCTGTCTGTCCGTCCATCTGTCTGTAAACTTTTCTCATTTTCGACTTCTTCTCAAGAACTACTGGGCCAATTTCAACCAAAATTGCCACAAAGTATTCTTGGGTGAAGGGGATTCAAGTTTGTTCAAAAGAAGGGCCAAGCCTTCTTTCAAGGGGAGATAATGAAGAATTAGTGAAAAATTAATAGCATCTTTTAAAAATCTTCTTCTCAAGAACCACAAAGCCAGGGAAGATGAAACTCATGTGGAAGCATCCTCAGGTAGTGTAGATCCAAGTTTGTTCAAATCATAACCCCCGGAGGTAGGGCGGGGCCACAGTGGAGGATCAAAGTTTTAAATAGAAATACATTTAAACATCTTCTTATCAAGAACAGCAAAGCCATGATGAGTCATATTTATATGGAAGCATCCTCAGGTAGTGTAGATTCAAGTTTGTTCAAATCATGACCCCCGGGGGTAGGGCGGGGCCACAATGGAGGATTAGAGTTTTACATAGAAATATATTGGAAAAACCTTTAAAAATCTTCTTCTCAAGAATAGCAAAGCCATGATGAGTCATATTTATATGGAAGCATCCTCAGGTAGTGAAGATTCATGTTGTCTAAATCATGACCCCCGGGGGTAGGGCGGGGCCACAATGGAGGATCAAAGTTTTACATAGAAATATATTGGAAAAACCTTTAAAAATCTTCTTCTCAAGAACAGCAAAGCCATGATGAGTCATATTTATATGGAAGCATCCTCAGGTAGTGTAGATTCAAGTTTATTCAAATCATGACGCCGGGGGTAGGGCAGGGCCACAATGGAGGATCAAAGTTTTACATAAAAATATATTGGAAAAATCTTTAAAAATCTTCTCCTCAGGAACAGCAAAGCCCTGATTGATCATATTTATGTGGAAGTATCCTCAGGTAGTATAGATTCAAGTTTGTTCAAATCATGACCCCCTGGGGTAGGATGGGGCCACAATGGATGATCAAAGTCTGAAATAGAAATATATAGGAAGATTTCTTCTGATGAAGAACTGCAAAGCCATGATTAGTCATTTTGATATGGAAGCATCCTCAGGTAGTGTAAATTCAATTTTGTTCAAATGATGACCCCTGGGGTAGGGTGGGGCCCAATAAGGGGATCGAAAGTTTTACATAAGAACATATAGAAAAAATATTTCTTCTGAAGAACAGAAAAGCTATGTTTAGTCATATCGATATGGAAGCATCCTCAGGTAGTGTATATTCAGTTTTGTTCAAATGAAGACTCAATTTATTAATAATACAGGCAGCATTAACATTTCATGGCACGCGTTTGTCACAATCTATTTATACATTATATCAATGAAAGTAAACCGGCGGAAAACAGGGAATCGCTACCTGCCTACCGGGATGACCTCCCTACTAATCTGGCGCGATAGCGCCCCCACAGGGAAAATAACTGTGGTGGGAATAGACCTCTTGGAACCAACAAGAGTGACTGCCACATACGAACAGGGAATTCAAGTTCTGACTCGGGCCCTAACTCTATACTGTCTCCCCTGGTATAAAAGAACAACCTGGGGATAATACCCCCAGGGGTAGACCCCCAAAGCCTGCCCTTGGTACCACGATGATCAAGCTGGTCCCTCAGGTACCGCTGAGGTAACCCCCGAATCTTCCCCAGTACTGAGGATAGATTACCCAGAGTTTTGAGCCAGACATGGTAGAAATCCTCATTCGCGGTAATACCCGAACTCCATCAAATGAACTTATCTATACAAGTTCACCCGCCACTAACGTGTTGTGTGGTATATTAGCCTATAGCCTATTATGATTTCACCCACCAATCCTTCCATTAAACATATTAAAGTCCGTAAATGCAAATATATACATATCTATATACATATACACATAATATATACTTCTTTGAAATTCACGCTATCAAGCTATGTCATCTGGGAATACCTTTACGTCCATCTGATTGCCCCTATAGGATTCGAGACCACCTTGCAGACTATTAAGAAACACTGAAATTCCTAAATCATTTAAATGTGTGCCATCATATCTAAACAGCTGTTTTGAGGCAAAAGTAATTGTTGGATGTCTGATGACCCGGCCCCCTTCTGCTTTAAGAAATTGCTTAACTTTACGGTTTACATCTTTACGCATAGCATCAACTTTGGATGCGGAATTGGCACTGTGCCAGTATAAGGGAGGTAACATATCGGACCAAATAACAGACATGTTTGAAGCCAATAACTTGCAACAAAGGAAGGAGCATTTGATATTTTGAATTAGTTCCCCTCCAGGCAATATGCCTAGGTCATTGGAACCCAGGTGTACCACCAAATAATTTGGTGGAGGGGTAGACTTCAGTTTTTTCTCGAAAAAAGAGTCAAATTCTTTCCATCTCATTCCCCTGACACCAGACCACATTATGGAGATGTTCTTATCTTGAAGTGTGAGGTTTTTTCCTCCAGGTCTGTTGGTAGCACTTCGGACTGCCCAGTATACTATGGATGATCCCAGTCCCATACTATTTTCCTATAACCTACAAAACTTAAAGTTTGTTAGCAAGGAAAACAAATCCACAAAAAAAAAATAATATTATAAATTTTGTGAATCTAATGTATTAAGAGTATGCCCCCGACTTCCATCTGCCCCATTCTTTGATTATTTGGTCAGGTATACCCTTCACTGCTGCCTCTGTTGCTGCCTCTATGCGGAATGAGTGTGACCTAAAACGCCCATTCTTAATGTTGCAGAATTGTAAAGTTTTAGCTAACAGGGCAGAAAACTGGTAACGTGTTAAAGGCTTACCATCAAAATGCACCAGGAATGGATTAGCACTTGTTGTGCCACGAGTTCGAACCCTAAAAAATTACTTATGGTAGAAACAGGACAAGCTGGCTCTCGTGTACTAAACAAAAACAAGGTGGTCTTGTTACCTAATTGGTTTGTTTTTGATTGATTGTCTTATAGTCAGCTTAACCTGTTTGTGTCCGTTAACTTGAATGATGTCAATGTCGTTTTGTTGCAAAGGTCTTGAGTCCTGCCCTCTCAGCGATTGACAGGCTAATTCGCCTACACTTAAAAAGCCAAAAAATGCTAAACAAAAAGCAGCCTTAAAAAGATGAACTTCATAACTAGAAGAACAGACCTTCTCTAAAGCCTGGAGAAGTGAGACAAGCATTTCTAAAGTTATAGGGGCTCGTGTATCCTGTTTTGGTGTCAGTCTTGCAGCCCCTTCTACCAACTTTGAAACAATGAATGATTTGGTAACGTCTGCAAGACCATGAATTTTGTACATATATGACAAGTCCGATATATATGTTTTAATAGATCCAGGGGATTTACCCTCTACTGACATATAAGCTATATAATGAACTATATGATCTAAAGGAGCGGGCCAAGAAGTCGGAAAACCAAACAAATACCCGAAATGATTGAAACTTTGGAAAGCTGCCTTATATGTGTGCCATGTATTCTCAGCCATAGAGGCCTTTAACAGTTTATTGGTTTCCAGTGTCAAATCTCCCAGATTTCTAGGGGCAATTGGATTGGTGCTGGGTCTGCTTGTGGAGCCAAAGCCCGAAAACGACGCCACTGGCAACGAGAAATAGAATCCGCAATTGCATTTGACTTGGTATCTATGTACTCTGCCTTAAACCTTATGTTAAAATGAAGGGTATTAAGCACAAGTTTCCTAACCAGTTTCTTAACGTCTTCAGATTTAGAAGTTTGTTTGGTGGCTATGTGTACAACTGCCTGATTGTCAATATGGAATAATATCTTTTTATTAGCCAACTGAGGACCCCACACTAATATGGCCGCTACTACGGGAAACAACTCGAGAAATGTCATGTCACGCAGCCTACTTGTTTCTGACCAATGCTGAGGCCATCTACCAAAAGCCCACTTATTATGAAAAAATATTCCAAATCCCCCCAACATACCCCCAGCACTATCTGTGAATAACTGGAGAGTATCATTGGAGACCCAGAGTCTCTCAGGAAAGAGGGCCACTCCATTATAATGATTAAGAAAATCAAGCCACATAACTAAGTCTAATTTCATAGAAGTTGTTACTCTTATTTTGTCTTTTGCCTTCTTAACACCTATTGTGGCATCGATGAGTCTCCTAATAAAGCTCTACCTGCTGCAACTACCTGACAGGCGAAATTCAATAACCCTATTATAGACTGCAAGTCTCGTAAAGTAATCTTTTTGGCCCTTAAGCTGTCTTGAATTCTAGTACATAGCTTAGTCAATTTATCTTGTAGTAAACGCATAAGCATAGACACAGTATCAAATTCTATTCCTGAGAATGTCAACCTTTTTGTGGGCTCAACCGTCTTGTCGTTGGCTATAGGGACCCTAAGTTCAGCACAGACCTGATGAAAGATATCAAGCGTATGTTTACAACTAGAGTCACTTGCTTTTCTTGCAAATAAAAAATCATCTAGGTAATGCAAGAGGTTTCGATTGTAAGATATTTTACATGTGAGCCAATGCAAGAATTTACTAAACTGCTTAAATAAGGCACAAGAAAGCTTGGAACCGAACGGCAAACATTTGTCAAAATAGTATTTTTCATTGCACTTGATACCTAAAAGGTCAAAGTCCCCCTGGGTAAATAGGCAACAAGCGGAATGCACTCTTAAGGTCAGTTTTGGCCAGGAGGGCACCATGCCCCAATTTCTGTATCATCAATACTGCTTCATCTATATTGCTATACTTTACTGTGCAAATGTCCGGGTCAATAAAATAATTAACTGAATCAAAGTCTGGGTAGGACAAGTGATGAATTAAACGGACATCCCCATCTTTCTTGGGCACGAGGCCTACTGGTGATACGCGAAGCGTGGGGAAAGGAATATCGTGAAAAGGACCAGCCATTCTACCCAAGGTGACTTCTTTAGCAAGCTTTTGCTCGACAACTTGAGGGGCGTCTTTGGCAGATTTAAGATTTTTTGCTTCCCTGTAAGTTCTTGGGCCAGCATAGTGTAGCAGAAATCCAAATTTAAAACCATTTAACAGTTGTAGTTTTTCTAAATTGAAAGGATATAATTCTAATTCGTTACAAAGTTGGTTGTATTTAATGGGTGTGGCAGCAAGGTCATATAGCATCATATCAGCATTATTTCTGACCAGATGGGCAGTTGATCTGGGGATGAGGTCCCCCACAGTTAGCACATCTGTGTCTAAACTTGCATGGATTAAAGGAGCATGAGCCCCTATTAAAGGCAAAGCAGTTGCCGACCGACCTTGACGACTGTGGTTTATTAATGTTATAGCCTTGTTTGAATCCGGACCCGCCACCCTGAGTAGTTGTTCCGAGATAAGTTGTTTGTGTCCGTGTACGAAAGGAACTACCCCCAACATTTCCTGAAAGTATGTCCCTATGAGAAGTTTGTGAAGTCGATTGTTCGTACTGTCCCGGGGAAATCAACATTACCCACAATTCGAAATCAACTTCCCCCCATGGTGAAGTAGGATGCCTCTCTTTTTTCAAGCGGAATTGCTCGTCATACTTAGACCTACCCAAATGTCCTTGTCTACTGGCAGCCAATCGAATACGGTGCATGTACTTAATCATTTCTTGGGCTTTCCCTGGAAACCTCTCGAGGTATATTGACATGTAAATAATAAATGCAGTTGTCCAAATGTGTATATTATTTATCGACTTCAAGTGTTGTTTTTCAACAACTAGTTGGCCATTTTTAATAACAAGCTCCCCCGTGATGTTAGGGTCAGTCCTAAGGTCGTAGGCCTGTTTTAAAAATAATGCCAGATCTATATAAGAACCTGCCCATATTTTTTCTCGGATGGCTACGGGCACATGGCTGCCTATAGGGTCACAAATACTAATTTAAGCGGATGGGCGACTACTAGTAACTTGCACCTGTTCCCCAATCGAGAGACCCCCAATACATTGAGTTACCGAATTAAAACCCGAGCCCGACTGATTTGTATCCAAGCTAAGGATTTGATCCTTACGTCGCGGGTTCGAATCCCACTGTGGGACGTGGAGACCGGTTCTTCGGATGAGACCGTATAAACCGAGGTCCCGTGTCACGGTAGGTGCTGGCACGAAAAAGATCCCTAACTGCTCTAAGTGCCGAGTATAGGACAAAATTTGCAGCTCTCCACCGGCAAATGGTGGCGTCTCCATATGAGGGAAAAATTCTCGAGAAGGACGTTAAATAACATACAAACAAACAAACAAACAACTTGGGGGCGTGGAGACGTACATCTACTTCATGCGTTGAAAAAAGTATTTCTTCCTGCTATAAGCCTGTAGGCTATAAGTAGAAACTACAATATATATATTTTATTGTAATTTTTCTGTCGGTAGTGGTATAAATTCAATTCCCCGCGCTTGCGCGGGATTTCATCTAGTTGTTCATACAAAGGAGGGTACTTACAAAAAAAGTCATATGAGATTATAATTCAAAATAATTTCAAGTTCATGATTTTTAGACTATCAAATTAATTTTCAGATTTTTCAAAAGGCCGCTTTTGATATATTTATCTGAGATGATATTGATTGTGATGAAAGAGTTCTTTTTTTTTTACTTTTCATGTAGCATTGACGATGGTTGCAGACATTTAGTGGCCACCCTTTTTGAGCATATTGACTTTGTAGATGATGCAAGGAAAACAGTGTCACACCAGGACCTTGTCAGTGGGTCTAGAGAGCAAGGGAAAATTAAGACTCTGTTCTGGCAACAGACCTACATACATCTTATACAAGTGATTCAGTAAACACACCATGGCCTACGGAAGAGCATTGCACACCCATTAATGCAGATACACCCCTGTCGGATAAAGAAGAATTTTGTGCTTTGGTAAAGGAAACTTGCCCTAAAGCTTACATTCTTGATAATGTTGAGGAGAAAAGAAAAAGAAAACGCAGAGAAAAATTAAAATCATTAGCCATACCAGTTTCAATGGAAAAAATCGAAAAATATTTTCAAGATCATGATTGTGCAGATTGGAATAATGATTGTGTAAAAAAAAAATAAATAAATGTAATTTAAGACTATGATATTGGACAATTTATTGGTGTTGAAATAGAAACTTGTTGACAAAATGAGAATGAAAATTGGCATTGTGTTTGGAAAGGACTTTTAACTTCTAAATTTTGGTAAATATAACACTGTCGTGACAACAAGGCTATGGCTGAAAAACTGCTAAATCACAGTCCATTAAATGAAGAAAGACTTCCAGTCCCAATACTTTTTGGTTAGAAGTTTTGAAAATAAAGCGCGATTTATGTTAAGAAAGAGTCACTGATACCACAATAGGTAATGCTCATATATTGTCTCAGGATTGATTTTTATCTAGAACAAACACTTTTCTTGGGGCTAGCATAGATGGGATAGTAAAGTGTTTTGTTTGTCTGGACTTCCTTCTGGAAGTCACAAACGTTGCCCTGAAAAACTTTCATATAAAAAATGGATTAATCATGTCTAAGATTTGTGACTAACTCGGATGATGGAACTTCTGCACTAATACTTGGGCATAAGTATTTTTATCAAACACAAGGCCAGTTGGCCATCTCTGGACTACAAAAATGTGTCTTGGTTGCACATACCCAAAGGGAATATACATGTATACTGTCGATGTAAAATTTTACTCTGATTTTTAAAAAGTGTGTGAAACAAATCTGACTGGAAAAATTTTACTGGGAATTTTAAATGTTTTCATTTCTTCGAATGGCTCTTTCCACATGAATTCGAAGAATTCAATTGAGAATTTTAAATGTTTTTTTTTTTCTACAAATGGCTCTTTTTATATGAATTCGAACACTTGCAACTTTTTTTTTTTTGAGCGGTTGACAGCTTTTTGCGCTTAATGTTCTTCCATAACTAAAAGCTTGGATGTAGAGGATTTCTTTAGCAGTGCAATTGCCTTGTACTGAACCCTCTATCTGGCATGATATAACCCCTTCCTGTTCCTGTACGAATTATTCCAGTTAAAAGTTTTGTGTGTTTGTGTGTTTATAGTTTAACAAGGTAATCCGCGAGTGTTTGGTCGGAATGGTTTTTCAAAATATATTTCAGAACAGTAAAAAACGTCTGGTATTAGGGAAATTCCTGTATGATTATGGTGGATTTTCTTGAACAGTATCTTTGGAGGGCCATTCAATCAACTGCTCAAAACATTTTGAAAGAAGATTCACTCATGTTGTAAATAATCTGCAAACATGACTTTGACTGGACCAGTCTTACAAGGCTTCAGCAGCGTCACTTTTAATTATCCGCTTCTTTTTGGCAGGTGGATTTTTTCGTTTTGGTGAAGGTTTGTCGTTGTACTCTGGCAAAAGGATCTGCTGTTTCAGGGTCAGGAAATTCCTCTGTTGACCATTTTTGATCTTTGAAGTGCAAAAAATGTCAGCAAATTATATAAAAATCATAATGGTTTTGCACATGTAACATGCTACATAAAAATTTTTGATATATATTTATCAAAATACTTATTTATTTAGTCTTTCTCTGACCTACATACAGTGTATCAGTTATGAAGGAAAACTTTTTTGTAAATCATTTCAAATGTCTTTATAGTATTTTTTAAGAACAAATAACTTTTGTATTAAAAAATATTCTTACCTTAGTGAAAATGAATTTCCATTCAGTTAAGTTTCCAGTATTAAGTTGAACATGTGGTCGTCCACAGATTTGGTTTGTTCTTGGTTTTGCAAATACACCTTTGGTCTGTCATATTATCTACTGTAAGCATTACATTTACCCCAAGAGCATCATTTTGTCGGCATAATTAAAAAAAAAAAGAAATCATTCAAAAGCTTATATTAATCAGATAAATTCAGATAATACTTGTCAAGCATAAACAGTTCATGTATAATGCAAAGATTATTCTTATCAAGGCTGCCGAGTTTGTACCGGGGTCAAGTGATTAAACATAGATGTTGCAAAGATTTTCAGATTTCCGGATAATAGCTATGAGGTCACCTGAGTGTTTCAGAAAAAGAGAAAAAATACACAAATACAGCTTACAATATACAGAAAAAAAACGGAATGAGGTAAAAACATAATCTCATTCTGAATTTATTTTCTCGGCAGGCAAACTTCTTTTGTAACATTACAAGTTCTATGAGCAAAGTATAATCGCCAGGTAGCGTATATTAATGTCGTTGGAGATGTCATTTAGGACAAAAATACCACGCAGATCCTTTGTTATGTACCTATCAAGTCATTCGAATGAAATTGTTTTGTCGACTATTTTTGATAAAGCATGGACTTTAAAATAAATAAAGAAACTTCGATAATAACACGATAAGTATTTTAAAAATATGCAGAACATAAAGGATGACTGCACTTAACGCTATGTTTTGGGTCTTTTTCGGTCGTTTCTTTTGCTTATATATCTTAACCTAATATCAATTTTGTATATTAACTTAGGATTTCTGTCAATTTGGCACCGAATTTAAATGTTAAAAATGATTTTAGACTGCGGTACAATAAACTAATTTCATGCTTTTTGTCCTTATGTTTTCTAAATACAGAGAATTTACACTTACGAGGGATGATCAAAAAGTTCGCGAACTATCTCTATATTTACAAAACCACAATTAAGATTAGAATGAAATTTGGCACACATATAGTCATACACATGTTCTATAAATGGCACGTTATATCATGTTTAGCTCCGTGACTGTGACGTCACGATGTGAAAATGACGTCAATATATAGGTGACTTGTGACAAAAAATTATTCACTCAGCCTTACTCGAAAAGGCTGTAAAGTTTAATGTATATCTCGGAAATTCCTTTGCAGTAGAATATGATAATTTGTATAAGGTTTATGAAGACAAAAGACTTAGATGAAGTTCAGTCATTAATTTGATTTATTGTTTTAGTGAAGGCAGGGAGATGGTTAAAAATGATGTTTGTTCTGTTGCTCTGTCGAGCAATTTGTTTTGAAAGATCGCCAAGTTGCAATTAGAAAAATAGTTTAATATTTGAACAATAAAATAATTATCAAATAATTATGAAGTCCCTAAAATTTCGTTACTTTAGAATTTAAACATATAAGTTATGAAAAAAGAAGACGCTCCTACTTTTTCCACATTGGATAAACGACGTTCCCGAGACAGAGGACTCGGGTTTTGAAGGTCACCTTGCTCATTTTTGGAAGGTACACTAGACAAAATTGCTAACGCACCACCTAAATAAATTAACATTTTTCTTTTCAAAACTTGTTTATGATGTTTTTGATATATAACTATGTTGCTTTAATAAAAAATGAGACATTTAAATGCTTTAACTGATAAATAACAACAATGTTTACTGAAGCGTAACCACTTTATAGAAAAAATTAAAATCATATCCATACTTTTTTGGTGGAATAAATTTTTAATTTTTTCGTTGTGGTTGTGTTCTTTACGTTTGTACTAATTAAAAAATCAGAAAAAAAGTTACACTGTATGCGGCGTTTGACTCTAGAAGAGCGTGCTAAGGCAGCCAGTATGGTGTCTGCAGGGGGTTTCCTTTGAAGAAATTTGTGAAAAATTGAAAGAATTAAATGATTATGAATTTCTCTGGTGAAAAATTGTTGAAAATGAATTAACGATCATAAAAATGTTTACAATATATATCGACGGCATTAAGTGAGAACTACACAATAATTTCAAGATTGTTCCAGAAAATTGGGGCAATCGATTGTTGGGTGGATTTGGTAGGGACAGCAAGGTACTGAATGACTACTAAGCGATATGGTAGTCAATCAGGGTATATCATTTGATTTTTAAGTGGGAGACTGCTCCCGTCGCAATCTCACGGACCACCTTCGGTAATCACCAACTTCATATCTTGGCAAAAACGGCGCGAAGTGCACGTCGGGAAATTGGTTTTTGGACAAGACGGTCCTTTAAGGGTCTTGACATGACACCAAGACATTTGTCAATCCAACTGTTTTGGAAAAGATGGCATATTTTATATACTAGTACCGATCAGGAAAATGATCAATTCACAAATAAGAATAATACCTGGTGCGTTAGCAATTTTGTCTAGTGTATATACTTATCCACCCATCCTATTGCCGAGATTTGGCCATTTCTAACAGATGGAGTGTTCTTGTTTCAAAAAAAAATACCTTGCATGGTAAGAAATATAAGACTCGGAAAAATCTCCTAGCTCCTGTGAACAGACCGCTACAGAGCATATCACGTGACCGCCTGGGTCACATGATTCGCACATGGACAGAACAATGGCAGATGTGCATTAAAATCGGAGAGGACTACTTTAAAAAAAATGAATACTGAAACCTCGTTTTATTTCTTTTAAGGAAATAATTCAGTTAGTTTGCGAACATTTTGATTATTCCTCGTACCTGCCCTTGATTGAAAATTAGATATGCATGAGAGGTGGAGCTAGAATTGTAAGAATGGGTCTAAAATTAGACTAGATAAATTACAATGAAATGTATTAAAAAATACGAGATCACTCTTTCCCATCTCCTTATTCATTATGTATAACATAAGAAAATTATTTATAAAGATTCAAAACGTAATTAACAACATAAGTCCATCCATGAAAGTAAAGAATATTTTAAACAGATTCCTGACAATTCAACGTGTTCGAGCACAGTGTCCTAGTTAGCACAGAACCTGCTACCTTACAAGTCATGTAACGGAATCTAGTATTCCCAAAGTTACCTGAGATAAAAAATCACGTGGTGAATTATAATTTTCAACATGTCACAGCCCTTGGTTACAACAGAGAGAGCGAATGTAAGAAGATTTTTCTCTTCTAAACTATGAGCGCATGTTTGTCTATTAATCTTCTTTTGACACAATATTGTTAATGCAAATATGCAACTTCTGTTGAAAGGAGAACAATAGACAAATATGCGCTAACTACGCATAAAGTCAGTAAAAAAAGTGGGCGTCCTCATTATCGTACGGAAATTTAAGAAATTGTGATGACCCCCGCCTTTGAAAACAGATTTGTACTTCGTAAATACGTACTTTTGTTTAACGTAATTACGTAAAGTCGTAGTTTAGATGTTGATCATTCCTGCAATTAAAAGAAAAAATTTGCTTGTTTTGAAAGTTTGTTTTGTTGCAAATTTCGCAGGTCCTTAAGTGCAGTCATCCTTTGATAAGGACATTAGCAATAAATTAAAACTCATTGAAATAATATCCATAATCATAAATTCCCAATTTTAAAATTAATTTTATAGCATTAATTCAAAAACCTTACATCAATTAACTGAGAAATAACTTTTTTTCAGAACAAAAATTCTTTTATTTCTAAAATTATTTTTATTGATCCTAAAAAACGCTAAAAGAAGCTAATGTATTGTGATTTCAAAGACTTAAAAAAGAAAATGCAATAGTCACTTCATCTTTACACGTACGACTCATTGTAACCTCAGTTGACCTTTGTTAATCTTTAATGAAACATTCGTCTTCAGATTGTTCTTAAATGTGTATTATAATTTACCATCCACTTTGTTGTCAGGAATACATATAGGTAAATCTCTGATCACTCGGCTTTTCATTTTACTGTAATTGGTCTTGCTCCCACAGTATCGTAAATAGATGATTTAATTAATTCTGATTAGAATCAGCTGCGTGAGAGCATATTTATATACAGTGTACATGTATATTGTAAATGTCTGTATTGTTGGGTTGAACAGATAAACAATAGGGGTCCCTTCGCCCTCAGATTCTCACAATGTGTTCATAATTACATATATCATTTGTTTTAATAAGGGAATGTATGGAGTAAAATTATTTAATAAAGAAAGACATATTAAATGAATATAAAATAATTCGATGAAAATAGCTTAAAAGATTGGAAAACACTAGGCATCTTTAGGCTACATTGTAGGTTATTTAAAAAAGAATAACTATGTGTAAGAAGAAAATAAGGAACAATCTTTTCTAAATTCTATATAAAAGATTGGAATTCTGTATCAGGTAACAGAAATTTTTGTCGCCTTTTCATTTTTATGTTGATCTTATCAGGTAGAATTCATTGTGAATTTAAATTTAAGACGCCAGCTGAAACTGCTTCAGATCATATATTCAAATTCTTGTGCCTTCGCCGAAATAAATAGTCGGTTAGATTACAATCCCCGTGGTGTAATATGAAAAGTGTGTCACACATGTTGAGTAATTTATGTCTGAATATCTGAGGAAGTGCAATTGTACTGACTGCATTGACACTACAAAGGTCTATAAAGAGATTCCAAATGTAAATAAGCGGTTTGTTTCTTAAAACTGATTTAAGGGGAAAAGGGAACAAAACTGCTTACTTGCGGAGAGTTCTTTAACATGCTGTGCACTAAAGACGACATTGAAATATTGTGTGTCAAATAAAACGCATAATAGGTACATGTACCCTAAGACAAATAGACACGTTTCCAAAACTTAATCCACTGATTGAGAAACCAAAATGAGGCATGTAGAATATTCAAACATTTCATCAGTTTTTGCACTTTTTAATAATACATGTAACACAGCTGAAGACCTAGAGTGTAAAGTAGAGCATATACTAGCACAATATTCCCCTCTCCGGTTTCTGTGGGCTTGATATCATGTACTGTCTTTAAAAGAAATGTTTTCCTTGTCAATGAGATCAACACTGCTTAAAACTGGATACTTTTTTTAACTATGACCTTTTAAGGGCAAAAGATTTCACGTAATTGTGATACATGTTCAGACCGGAAATGAGATTAAGTTTATGAAATACTCACAAAAGATGCCTATGGGTCATATATTCATCTGATTATCTTATAATGAAATCAAATTAAGAATTTAAGTGGCCTCTTCTCTGCTTATTTCAGATAAGAAAAGGAGTGCATTATGAAGCACACTTTAGTGTGGGGACATGTATTTATGTCTTTTGACTCCATCTACCGGTATTTCTTTTTTGTGATTTCCTTGACAATTAAGCTATCTTTAATATATGATGTGTGGAATTTATTGAATTCCATACATTTTTTATCGGCTAGATTGATTGATTGTATTTAATTTTTCTACAGAGACTTTGAGTATCAAGAAGCCGTACATGTACATGCATTGGTTTATTTTCACAACAATTTTCGAAAACACACACACAAAAATTATTTTTATCGAAGTGGGGAGAAAAACCTTTCGTGTCTTAAAGAACAAGTGGAAAATTTATTTTCAAAAGTTTTACTACAAAAAAGTGGAGGCTAGAATAATAAAGAACATTAAAATATGAGTTTCATTTAAAGGATAGGAATTCTGAGTTAGGTAACAAGGATTTTAGGTTACTTTCAATTAGAATTCACTGATCTGTAAAAGTAGAAGACGCAATTTGAATATGCTTAAGATCATTTTCGTGCTTTCGTGACTTTGGAAGAAAGAACAGTGATTTCTAATAAAATACCCTTTGTGTGCTACAAGATATATGGCAAAGATTAGAAGAAAGGAAAGAAATGATCGTGGACTTATAGTGTGTTCTGTGGAATGATTTGCTGAGGACGATATTGTAATCTCATTTCATACAAATCTGACTGAAAAAATTTAGGAAATCCTCTCGTTGAGAGACAATGCCTTAAATCCTGCGTAGGTTCTCGACATTGCTAAATTCGGGCGGTTACAAATTTCAATGCACCAAACATTGTTTGATTGCATGTTGTCCCATTCGAGAATTTTTCACTTACATGGAGACGTCACCATATACCGGTGAACGGCTTCAAATTTTGACCTTTACTTGGCAATCAGGGCCATTGAGCAGTGAGTGATCTTTATCGTGCCAACGCCTGCCGTGACACGGGGCCCTGGTTTTAAGGTCTCATCAGAAGGACCCGCAACTTTCACTTCAAAGTGCCGAGCGCATGGCGAACGAACAATTGCTACCCATTTTTATCGACTTAGGTCTGTCACGGTCGAGATTCGAACTCACGACCTCCCGATCACGGAGCAAGCGCTCTACCGACTGAGCTACCGTGAGTGGTCAATGCACCAAATAAAAATGATTTTTAATCTAACTTTTTTCTTTCAAAGAAGGCATTATAAAATTGTACATTTTTTCAGAGAAACATTTATATAATCAACAAAATTAGATGATCACCTCCAACAAATATTGTAAACTGATTTATCTGTCGACAATATTTTTTTTTTGTGTTAGTAAAAGTTTGTTGATTGTTTTGCATGTACGTCGATAACAAGATGTACATACAGGTATATATGTATATATTTGTTGAAATTATATCCAAGCGGGAGGGGCTTGGAGGTTCTTATGTAAGAGAGACAGTTTCCCTGTGTATTCTATATTCTGTTTATGTTAGGGATATTGTCAGGAAATGTTGTTGTTGGCGACAATGTGTACCCATTCCTACTACACACATATTGTCTTCCCATAGTTAGGGATGCTAAAGGATTTTTTGATGTTTTTATGTAATTGGTAGGTAAATCAAGTAGACGTGTGTCATGGGTTATTTCATGCAGCACGATTGTGGCTGTACATATTGTCATCATGTACATATTGTCGTTGGCGACTAGGTGTACGTATCCTCACAACAAATTTTGTGTGTCCGTCGGTACATATTGTCTCAAACTGAAAACAAAAATACATACTGTTGCTGGTAACATTATGTGGATGAAATATATGATGATAACGAACAGTATTCAAGCTCAAAAGTCCATTAAACAATACAAATTAGGAGCAGAGCAAACACGGACCTCCAAACATCAGAGGTGGGATCAGGTGCCATGGAGGAGTGAGCATCCCCTGCCAACCGGTCACACCCGCCCTGTGCTGATTGTCATGATCTGGAAATAACGGAAAAATCCGCCGACAATTCCGTGTGTAAATAATTGCCTAACAATTAGTATGAAAAACGTCAGTCAGCATTTGACTCAATGATAAATTGTATTTGCTGACAAGGTCATTGTATCGACCATAGAACTTACGAAATAATGACTTTAAACGAGACAGCTGATATTCTTGTTTCATCAACTTGTTTTTCAATAATTTACCTCGTTTTAGAAATTGTACATACGTAGAGCATGCTCTTGCGTATCGAATCAACTGAGAGAGATATACCCCATATGCAGGTGATGAAGGTTAATTGCTGCATAAGTAAGGGAAGTTGACGATTGAAAAGTTAAAGTCATCACGTTTATCATAAAGCTTGGTTGTTAGATTACCATTAACGTCTTTTTCAAGTAAAATATCCAAATATGTGGTATCTTTTATCTCAAGCTCACCAGGATATATGGTATCGACATAAGAATGGAAATAGCCAGTGTTAATTGACAATATGTCGTCGATATATCTAAATATCGAGTTGAAGGCCACAGCAAGTGTTTTCTTCTTTTCACGTACAAGATTTTGGACAAATTCTGCTTCATATGAATACAAAAAAAAAGGTCCACTAATAACGGGGCGCAATTGGTACCCATGGGAATTCCAATAGATTGTTGGAAGACCTGGTCTCCAAAAACCACATAGATATTGTCAATCAGAAAATCAAGCATCTTTTTAATGTCAACTTCAGAGTACTTGTGTGTACAGTCAGAATCTTTTTAACAAAATAATTTTGCAAATGAGCAATGACAAGTAAAGTATATTTACGAGTTCCATTTTTATTGAAAAAGCAGCTGTCTATGATATCAAAAAGCCTGGACTTTAATTTATCGTAAGGAATGGCTGTGTATAAAGTTGAAAAGTCGTAAGTTTTTAAGCTGTTGATTTTGGTAAAATCTTGTGATTTCAAATTTTCCAAAAGTTCCTTGGAATGTTTTAGTATCCACAATTTGATTTACACCACTTCTCGGATATATTGTTGCACAGTACTCTTGAAGTTTCTCCTTCGCCACTGTTAATATCTTAGTGAGGCGTAAAGAAAGAGGGTTGGTTGAACATATACTGGAATCCGCTATGTATCTTTGTAAGGATTTTTATGAAGTTTCGGAATCCAATATAAATATGGTAATTCAAATTCATTTTGGTTGTTTGGAATATTAAAAATATTCAAAACTGACATATGATTTTGAAGAATTTCTTCCTTAGAAAGGGAACTCTGAGTATAAGTTGGATTACCACTTGTAGAATTAAATCCAAGTTCCTCTAAAATACATTTAATATAATGAGCCTTACAAACAAAGACAATGTTGTTACCTGCTTTATCAGCAGGGACCAATACATACTGATCACGTAATCTATCTAATTCTTTTTTCAATTCTGGATTATTGAATACAGAAGGATAGATGGTTCTCATATTGCCCCTCAATCTTTTAATGCGCGATTTTAACATACATCTGATACATTTAATCCATTCTGACAAAGTGTCAAGGTCTTCTTTTTCATGTCTGGCCCATCGCCTGGCGTAATCCTCCACAAAATCCATAATATTTATGAAATTCCGACGCCAGTTGAAGGATCGTGGTTCCCTAAATTTAGGACCTTTTAAAATAAGTGATCTAAGGTCCTCATTATTAACTATATTTACGTCACCAGTAATAACGTGTCCAGCAGGAGTATAGTAATAGGGCGAAGAAGGACATGAACACGATAGAGGTAAAGAAAATTGATCCGACATCCTATCATGTTGATCGTGTGTGGGTTTGCAAAAGGGATTTTTCTTACCCAAATACTGATAAGAAATTTCACAACTGGATCATTTCGGAAAGATGTCATATTCGCATTTTAAATTTTCTGAGAAAACTCTATACACTTAAATAAAGATATCTTTTGTTTCAACTTTTTCTAATTATATGCCAAAAATAATACTCCTACTATTTCTTTTTTTCTTTTCATTCAAAAGTTTTCTCATAAACGGAATTAACATCATTAATCTCTGTAATTTCAGACCGGTAATGTATTTTAGTATATCAGATACTTACAAAAGAGACCCATCGGTCATATATTCACCGAGCATTTTATGTTCAATTCAAATTATAGAATAATTAGAGCTTTTTTCCTGGTTACCTAAGATTTGAAAGAAAGTGCATGGAGAGGCACACTTTAGTGCGGGCACAGCATAACTTTTTTATGAAACCATTTATTTTTTTATTTCCATGACAATTAAGCAGTCTTTAATAAATGATACATGGAGAACAGTTATACATCGGACATTTTCTTTTTGATCGGCTAGATTGATTGATTGACAGTTTATTGTTTATCTATAGAGACGTCACCATATACTGGTAAGAGGCTTCAAAATTACACTTTATTCGGCACTCAGGGTCATTGAACAATTAAAGATGTTGATCGTGCCAACGTAGGCTGTGGCCCAGGAATTCTATCTTAAGATCTGAATAGAAAGACCGACAACTTTCACTTCAGTTCGGAGTGCTTTGCAAAGGAACAGTTGCTACCTATTTTTATCGATTTAGCTCAGTCGTGACCGGGGATCAAAAACATGTCCTCCGATAACGGAGCGAGCGCTCTACCGAATGAGCTAAGACAATTTTCGAAAACACAAAAATCATTTATTTTTATCAAAGTAAGGAGAAAACACTTCCTGTCTTAGAACAAGTGGAAAATTCATTTTTAAACGTTTAACTAAAAAGACAGAAGTAAAGGCGAGAATAATAAAGAAAAAAAATACGAGTTTCATTTAAATGATAGAAATTCTGTGTTAGGCTGCAAGGATTGTCTGTCTCATTTCAAAGTTACCTGCTGGTAGAATTTACTGATCCGTATAAATATACGGCGCAATTTGAATCTGCTGCAGATCATCTTTTGGGTTTTTGTGACTTTTTAAAAAAGAGCGATGATTTGTTATTAAATACCCATTGTGTGCTAAAAAGCTGTGGCACGGATATGAAGAAAGGACGAAAATGATCGTGGACGTAGTGTTCTGTGGAATGATTTGCTGAGGACGATATTGTCATTTTATTTCATACAACTCTGAATGAATAATTTGGTAAATCCTCTCGTTGGAAGACAATGCCCTAAAATCTCCATACGTTGGTGAGTATACTAAATTCAAGAGGTTAAAAATTTCAATGCAACATATAAAATTGATTTTTTAAAATTTTTTTTCGAGGAAGGCCTAATGAGATTGAAAATTTGCAAGATAAACACTCACATATTATCATCAAAGTTAGATAATTAACTTCACCAAATAATGTAAATTGATTCATCTGTTGACATGTTTTTGTGTTAGCAAAATTTTGTTGATTGTTGTGCATGTACGTCGATAACAAGACGTAAATTCATATGTATATATTGGTGGAGATTATATCCAAGCGGGAGGTGCGCGGAGGTTCTTATATAAGAGAGACAGTTTCCCTCTGTATTATATATTCTGTTTAGGTTAGGGATATTGACAGAAAATTTTGTTGTTGGCGTTAAAGTGTACCCATTCCTACTGCACACATATTGTCTTCCCATAGTTAGGGATGCTAAAGAATGTCTTTCCTGTTTTTCATGTAATTGGTAGGTAAATCAAATAGACGTGTCTCATAGGTTATTTCATGCAGCGTGTTTGTGGCTGTACATACTGTCATCCTGTACATATTGTCATCGGCGACAATGTGTACGTATCCTCACTACACATTTTGAGTGTCCGTCGGCACATATTGTCTCAAACTGCAAAAATATACATGTGCATATTGTTGCTGGTGACATAATACGCTTACCCTTTCTGCACATATTGTCGTTCAACTTTCCAATATTCATTAGATCTCTCATCTGTCATTTCTTTCAACTCAGTAAAACAACAGTAATGAACGTAGGATGCCTATGTACAAGCAAATCATTCTATGCAAAGATGGAAAGTGCAAATCTTAAGTTTAGTTTAAATTAAGAATAACATCTCTCTCACTCTCTCTTCTCTCGCTCTCTCTCTCTCTCAAAAGTTTCAAACAAACATTTTGAAAAGCTCAGATTACACTACACAATCAATAGATGAGGAATGTTAACATATTTTGTTTTCCTTAATTAATTAGTCGAAAGACATATTGGAATGATACTAGTAGTCGGATATTCAAAAATTTTTCGAAAAATAATTCAGTTTTAATTCAAATTTTGTTTTTGTCGATGAAAGCAAAGAGTTATCAAAAGTTATGTTCAGTTAATTTATGTTCACAGGTACTTCACTTGCTGATAGCGTGTTAATATGAACTAAGTTTAGAGCCAATTTTTCTCGAAAATATGATTTCCATGTCACTGGTGTTTATAATTATAACAGTCTTATAACTGAAAGCCATGTTGTGGCATGATATTGGCAATTTCAATTAAAAGCACTTGAACATTTTTTCTCTGCATACTGTGCTTTACGTATTTTTGTTCTGAGATATTGCATTTCTTCAGATGTAAATTTTTGGTCATCCTCAATTTTATGAAAACATTCCTCTAAAGTTTTATTTACTATACATACAATATTAAGTCGATTCATGGTTTCTTCATATTGGGTTTTATATAACCCTGGAACACGCAAGTATTTGCGTGAAATGGACGTACAAGGTATTTTTGGGATGCTTTAAAAA
Organism: Saccostrea echinata; assembly: GCF_033153115.1. Lineage (NCBI taxonomy): Eukaryota > Metazoa > Mollusca > Bivalvia > Ostreida > Ostreidae > Saccostrea > Saccostrea echinata. Next base: position 9,486,913 of record NW_026889795.1, on the reverse strand, counting down.
TGTTTGAGATGAGACATTTCAAAGAAGATAATGACCTGAGAATCCACTATTTCCCTTTGCTCTGTGAACGTTTAGCCCATGTTATAAACAGCCAATGATCACGCTTCAAAAATCTATTCCTTTTAAAAGGATATTGTTAAGTTAGCATCTATTCATTGCACAACTACTTTTTTGTATTTGAATACTCTTAATTTCTTGGGACTTTGGATGAGCGAGTCATTCATGCATTTTATGTTACAGTGATAATTAAGATGTGAATATAGGGTCAAATCTTAATAATGTTATTCTGAAATTTTTTTTTCATGGATTAGATTACATTATTCCAATATGTAAGTATTCTTATTTGATAAAAGTGTTGCAAAGAAAGTTAGAGGTATAAATCATTTGAATTCTATATCATAAGTACAAAAATAAGCTACATTAAATCCTTAAAGTTAACAATCAAGTAGAAAGAATGATCAAAGAGATATTGAAAGGAAGGCAAAAGCTGATAGCTTTAAGCAGTGGAATCAAGAATTGTATCGTATACATGCATATTTATTCACGTATTTTTATTTACCATATAATCATATCAACCATAGCACATATTTTTTTTAAATGTAGACTAAGTGGGGAAGCACGGGTGACAATGCATGTCCTTAAAATTCTAATCGGGGAGAGGTTGGGGGAGCAAATTAGTCATAGCTTGAGAAGCTCATGGTATGCAAATGACAATTTTGGCCTTGAACTTCTTGTTCATTTCTTACCCTACAATAATACAAAGAAGAGAGTATGGTAGCCGCCTAATTTCATCCCTTATTTGATATAGAAAATCAAAGCACAGTTAAAATTTGGAAACTTTGCAGTTAAAAACTTAAAACTAGATGCTGTCATGAGACAGTAATACCCGCACTAAGGTGTTTGCCTCTAAATGCACACTCCTTCATATTGGGCTTACCAAGGAAAAAGTCCAAATAATTCTATAATTTACACAGTACATGTATTCGTCAAATCGAGCATAAAATGCTCAGGTGACCATGTGACCAATGAACCTCTTATACGCATTTCATATACTTAATTCATTACCAGTCTGAAATAACAGAATTTAATTAATGATGTAAATTAGGTTTTGATAAAAGGGGGGGGGGGTATAAATTTTTGGCCCATAATTGGAACTTTTTAAATTTATTTTCTCAACAACAAATAATATTATTTTAGTACAAAGCGTTTTTGATGAATTATCAAAATGTGCAAACTTTTTTTAGTATTTGATTAGGCAAAAAACCTCCTTGAAAAGCCATACCCAATCAATTTTGTCACCCCCCCCCCCAACACACACACACACAATTTGCCTGTTTTTGGAAATAGGCCTAGATGGCAAAGTTATGTTAAAACATCGTTTGTTATGATAATTTAAAATTTGTTCTTGTACTGTACATGTATGTGAACACGTTTTTGAAAATTTCTACATAACATTGGGCTTGCGTCACCCTACCAGTACTAGTACTAGTTTTACCATTATCATTTTTAGATTGCACATACCATGTGACATGGTGCAGTGTTACATGTATATCAGTGGAAATTAATTCATTTTGTGTTTTAATTGGATTATATTTCATGAAGTTGACAGGACCTATGACAGTCGGTAAGTACAAGTTTAAGTATAGATTGGGGTAAAATAAACCGAAATGCAAATGGCTAGGTTAAAGTTTAAAAAGGATCAAAGATCATCGGCAATCTCCTATGCAGAGTTGTCGTTCGTTTCTCTCTCAGACACTAAATGTAGAGAGTGGATCATCGGATGCCACAATAGACGAATTTCACATTCTGAAGAGTTATCTCCCGTTGTCGACATTACATTCAGTTACAGGCACAGATCCGGGAATTTTTTCCGGGGGGGGGGGGGGGTAGGGGGGTCCACACCTCGGTCCAAAAAAATTCCAGCCCAGAATTTCCTGAGGAGCAAAAAAAAAAAAAACAAACAAACAAACAAACAAACAAACAAACAAAATAAAAACAATGATGGTGGGGTCCATGTTTTTAAAGGGGGAGGGCATCCAAAGTCATTTTTTATTTGCTTCTGTAAATCAGTATATAGTCCTATTTAAATAACTCTGCAAATTCCAGAGGGGGTGGGGGGTTCCAATCTCCCTAGCCGTTCCCTGTCCCTGAAATGACAAATGATCATGTGACTCCTAAATAGTAGAAAACTTTTCCATTTGACTATACATAATTTTGTTTCTTGTGTTATTATGTTATGTACATCTAATGGTTTAAGGTTATGAACCCCTGGAGGTCATCCCCACTCTCTTAATGAACTGGAAATGTTCATAATATGACTACATCAAATTAAATAAAAGTGCATCAATGATAAGATTACTTGACATTTCATTCATGAATTTGGGTCAACCCATGCCCTCCTAGAATTAGGAATGAAAATCATTCAAAGAGATGGACCATTAAACTATTTGCATATATTCACATTTTTTTTTTTAATGTCAAACCAAAGTATTAGACTAGTTTGCATACATGAACAAACAGGGGTCTGGGAAGGGGAAGGGGCAAGGGGAAGGAGTTATCTCTTTACGTCTTAATTGTTGAAAATTCCTAAAATGAATGTTACCCTCAAATCCGACTTGTACGTCTTCATTATTTTTAAGTGGTGGTGTCTCCGTATGAGTGAAAAATTCCCAAGAGGGACATTTAACAACAAACAAACATTAATGACTTAAAAAACACAATATACATGTACATGTTTATTAGTCAACGGATATACTTCTGATCATATCTCTAGTTCTCCCTTGAATCAGAAATGATGATATAAATATTTTAAGAATGATTAAGAGTTTAAAAGGTTGTGCATTTTAAAATTCACTAAGCTCTGTGGTTGAATTAGCTATACCAGTTTAGCTAAAATTTTGCTACTCAAAGCACCTTGATTAACTATTTTTAGTCATACTGTTTTCTGAAATGTGAAGTTTTTTCAACATGGATACAAGTCATACCTTTTCAGCTTCTGAAAACAATGCATAAAAAAACCCCTGCTTTTCAAATACTGTAACTATTTCCAAGTACTTGTGATCATCAGTTTTTAGCTCACTTGAGTTTTTCTGGTTTTCTGATCACATTTTGTTTGTCATCCATCTGTCCGCCTGTAAACTTTTCACATTTTTGTCTTCTTCACTAGAACCGCTGGGCCAATTTCAACCAACCCTGCCACAAAGCATCTTCGGGTAAAGGGAATTCAAGTTTGTTCAAGTGAAGGGTCTCACCCTCTTTCAAGGGGGGATAATCAAGAATTAGTGAAAATTTGGTGGTATCATTTTAATAAAGTCTTATCAAGAACCACTGACTGGGCCCAAAAAGTTGAAACTTTCTTTACATAGACTTAGTGTAGCTTCAAATTTGTTAAAATTATGACCCACTGGGGTAGGGTGGGGCCACATATGGGGATCCAATGATTTACACAGAAAAATGCAGGGGATTTTTTCCATCATAAATCTTCTTCTCATGAACAGCAAAGGCATTATTGTCGTCCGTCTGTCACAATAAATTTAACCTTGGTCATAACTTCTGAATAATAAGAGACAGTACTTTCATATTTCACATGTACATTACCTACAAGAACTTTCTAAACATACCATGATTTTTGAACCCATGACCTTGACCTTGAAGTTTGACCTACTTTTCAAAAAATTTAACATTATTTTAGATGATCAGTTTAAAGAGAAAAGATAGGGCGTTCATATTATGCATGTATATTACCTGTGATAAGACCTTTCTAAATATATAATGACTTTTGACTCTGTGACATTGACCTTGAAGTTTAACCTACTTTTCAAAAATGTTATATTTCCTTATAACTTTTGATTGAGAAGAGATAGGACTTTTATATTTGACATGTACATTACCTGTAACAAGATGTTTCCAAGCATGCTATGATTTTTTTACCCCTTGACCTTTATGTTTTACCTAATTTTCAAAAATTTTAACTTTGGTGATTACTTTTGAATGACATATGATAAGGCCTGCATATTTGAAACAATATGTCATAAATAATGGCATCCCATCCACTAGGACACGGAAAGCAGGGGACCACAATTCTTTGAATTTGCTTGTTAGTCATTTTGATATGGAAACATCCTCATATAGTGTAGATTCAAGTTTTTTATGCGCTGCCATGAATATGGCCGAGGCATATAGTGTTTGTCATGTCCGACTTCAATAAAACGTCATATGCTGATACATACTGATGTAAGCTTTTCAACTGCATCAAAATTTTTGACCTTGACTTTTCCTTTGACCTTGACCTTACTTTTCTTAAATTAGTGTCTAGATCAGTTTTGAATAAACAATTCAAGATATATTTATCAAACTTCATATGCTGATATATACTGCTGAGAGATATCAATTGCATCAACTTTTTTGACCTTGACTTTTCCTTTGACCTTGACCTCACTTTTTTAAATTAGTGTTTATCTATGTTTTAAATAAACCATTTCTGATATTTTTATTAAATTCTATGCTAATAGTAAATCATACTGATATAAGCTTTTCAACTGCATCAGCATTTTGACCTCAACCTTTCCTTTGACCTTGACCTCTCTTTTCTCAAATAAGTGTTAAGCTCAGTTTTAAATAAATCATTCAAGATATTTTTATCAATCCTAATATGCTGATATGTATTAGTGAGAGCTATTCAACTGCATCAAAAACTTTTCACCTTCCACTTTCCTGTGACCTTGATCTCCCTTCTCTTTAATTTGTATTTTGCTTAGTTTTAAAGAAACAATCTAAGATATTTTTATTACATAATTTTGTGAGAATTTATCATCTATATCCATTTTTTTTTGGTAGATTTTAGTTTCAATTTTAAAGAAACTGTTCAAGATATTCTCATCAAACTTCATACACTCATACAAATTTTCATGTTGCATTAGTAATATACATTCGGCGGGGCATTTATGTCCTATGGACATATTTATAGTTTTCAAATCATGACCTCCGAGGATAGGGTCAGGCCACAATAAGGGATCAAAGTTTTATAGAGATTTAAAAGGAAAAAAATCTTCAAAATTCTTCTTTTTAAGAACAACAAAAGCATGATTAATATGGAAACATTCCCAAGAAGTGTAGATTCAAGTTTGTACAAATCATGACCCCATGGGTTAGGGAGAGGCCATTTTTTTCCTGCCCCTATTTGCTATCCACACGGAAATGCAAATTTTAAAACCATTTTACAAATCCACAGGACAAAATCAATCATCTTCCAAATGATCATGTTTTAAGGCTAGTGCATGAAATTTATAAGGGAAGTTCTGGGAACCAGGATGTTTAAACATGTTAAATATTTTTTTTAAAAAAATTGACCCCCTTTGACCCCCAGGGGGAAAATAAGAATTCCGAAACCTTACTGCACATCTAGGGGACACCACTAACCATCTCCCAAAAGATGATTAGACTACTGTGTAAAATGTAAGAAGAGTTCAGGGAACCAGGGGCTTTTTGCATAAAAAACGTCATTTTTCGACCCCTATTTGACCTCATAGTGAAAATGAAAATTCCGAAACCTTACTGCACATCTACATTACACCACCAACCATCTCCCAAAAGATGATTAGACTACTGTGTAAAATGTAAGAGGAGTTCAGTGAACCAGGGGCTTTTTGCATAAAAAACGTCATTTTTCGACCTCCATTTGACCCCCAGGGTGAAAATGAAAATTCCAGAACCTTACTGCACATTTACAGGACACCACCAACCATCTCCCAAAAGATGATTAGGCTACTGTGTTAAATGTAAGGAGAGTTCAGGGAACCAGGGGCTTTTTGCATAAAAAACGTCATTTTTCGACCCTCATTTGACCCCCAGGGTGAAAATGAAAATTCCGAAACCTTACTGCACATCTACATTACACCACCAACCATCTCCCAAAAGATGATTAGGCTACTGTGTAAAATGTAAGAGGAGTTCAGGGAACCAGGGGCTTTTTGCATAAGAAACGTCATTTTCGACCTTCATTTGACCCCCAGGGTGAAAATGAAAATTCCGAAACCTTACTGCACATCTACATGACACCACCAACCATCTCTCAAAAGATGATTAGGCTACTATGTAAAATGTAAGAAGAGTTCAGGGAACCAGGGGCTTTTTGCATTAAAAAACGTCATTTTTCGACCCCCATTTGACCCCCAGGGTGAAAATGAAAATTCCGAAACCTTACTGCACATCTACAGGACACCACTAACCATCTCCCAAAAGATGATTAGACTACTGTGTAAAATGTAAGAGGAGTTCAGGGAACCAGGGGCTTTTTGCATAAAAAACGTCATTTTTCGACCCCCATTTGACCCTCAGGGTGAAAATGAAAATTCCGAAACCTTACTGCACATCTACAGGACACCACTAACCATCTCCCAAAAGATGATTAGACTACTGTGTAAAATGTAAGAGGAGTTCAGGGAACCAGGGGCTTTTTGCATAAAAAACGTCATTTTTCGACCCTCATTTGACCCCCAGGGTGAAAATGAAAATTCCGAAACCTTACTGCACATCTACATTACACCACCAACCATCTCCCAAAAGATGATTAGACTACTGTGTAAAATGTAAGAGGAGTTCAGGGAACCAGGGGCTTTTTGCATAAAAAACGTCATTTTTCGACCTCCATTTGACCCCCAGGGTGAAAATGAAAATTCCAAAACTTTACTGCACATCTACATTACACCACCAACCATCTCCCAAAAGATGATTAGGCTACTGTGTAAAATGTAAGAGGAGTTTGAGAAATAAGAGTGTGACATACGGACGGACGGACGGACAGACATGAGTAAGAACAATATACCCGAACTTTATTTAGAAAGTGCGGGTATAATGATGATTGATGTAAAACCAGCAAGTTGATTCAAAGCATACATTTAAGTTACAAGAGGATGCCAAGGTACTACAAATAACCAAATTTCTTCAATGCTGATTGAATTTCATCAAAGAAGATAGGCATGCTTGGCAAATAATCTGCAGGAATCATTGGTACGATACATTCATAGTTAAACGTCCAAGTCGAACAGACGATTGGTCTGCTGACCACAACTGGACAGACTTAACGAAAGCTGCCCAGATAGGAAAATGTTACATTACACTGAAGTACCTTGTCAGAAAAGTTAAGTTTAAGTCAAATTATCTTAAAAACTACGATGATAAAAGGGTATATTAAAATGCAAATGTATTTAAGTATTTTAGAATTTTATAAATTGGAAAATTTCCTCTTGATATCGGTGCAACAGAATCAACATTTAGTTTCATTTTGAAATCCAAAAAAAAGACCAGCAAATGAAATCAATATGACGAGAACCTTTGAAAAAAAAATAAAATCCCCAAGCAATGATCTAACCAAAACGTATCGATTACTGACCGTCACGGACAGGTAAGATACGGCTGCGTTATCGTCGCTACATACATGATTTGTGTTTTAAAACGACAATGAAGCATCTTTTTTACACATTTTTTTTTTTTTTTTTTTTTTTTTTTTGCAAATGATTGCTCAGTTTTTTAAATTAAATGCACCAATTCCTGTTTTGAAAACGTTTTGAAAACGTGGAACAATGACAAAGAAATATCTAATATAAAGCGAATAAAAATGTGACATTTTGTACTAAATGACTCATCTAGCCATATTTCAATATACATTTTACCACATCAGAAGATAATATCGGGAAAATATCTCCCTTTCCTATATCGAAAGAACCCTAATAAATAAAAAGCTAAAATGTGATGTGTGGTAGAAAAAAATTCGATTTTACACCTGTCGGGTACACGCATAGCTTTCTTATGACACCATTTATTTTTATTTTTTTATCTCCTTGACCATTAAGCAGTCTTTAATAAATGATGTTTGGAAATCAGTTATACATCGGACATTTTGTTTTTGATCGGCTAGATTGATTGATTGATTGTTTATTGTTTTACTATAGAGACGTCACCATATACTGGTGAGGGGCTTTACTCGGCACCCAGGGTCATTGAACAACTAAAGATGTTGATCGTGCCAACGTAGGCCATGGCACAGGACCTTGATTTTAAGGTCTTAACAGAAGGACCGGCAACTTTCATTTCAGTACGGAGTGCTTGGCTAGAACAGCTGATGTCTATTTTTTTTATCGATTCAGCTCGATCGTTACCGAGGATTAAAAACGTGACTTCCGATAACGGAGCGAGCGCTCTACTGAATGAGCTACGGTGAAAATTTTCGAAAACACAAAAATCATTTATTTTTATCAAAGTAAGGAGTAAAAAAAACTTCATGTCTTAGAACAAGTGGAAAATTCATTTTTAAGGGTTTAAAGGCAGAGATTTTAAGCACCGCCTTCAAAAATACCTGGTCTGTGTACCCCTTTCAAACAAGTGCATTAAGATACATCATTGGGTGCTAAAACTTGATTGACATTTACTTACTAGTCCCTGTGTATACCCTGTCCACCTTGTTTGGCACTCGTGATGACCTTCAAATTAACTTTTGATCCTTTGATATTTACCACACATGGTATAAACAATAGAGAAGCTGTATTACTATGGAATGTTTACCTTGATAATATATATACATACATACCTTTAGTATTTGAAATAATTATGATATTATTTATGATAATATATATCAAAATTTGGTATAACATTTTTTCAAAGCTGAACAAATACTTTGAATGATAATATTTTTTAATGGGTGGGGATGCTTTGACACATGTTCAATTACAAATTAATAAAAAATTATTGAGATTAAAATTTATTTACAAATTTTTATTTTTAATTTAAAATCATCTCAAAATCCCAACACAGGTAAAGTTTGACTTCTTGGGTACTCTACTGTGTATTAAATTACTTCCTGTGTATAGGGATTAGGAGACAAACGACCACAGGTAGACTGCTAGCCCTCAAGACATTCACACCTGTACAAAATAAGCTCCTCCTTCATCTGGAATTTACCACCCGGTAAAAAAGTTCTGCCTTTAACTAAAAAGAACGAAGTAAAGGCGAGAATAATAAAGAAAAAAAAAACGAGTTTCATTTAAATGATAGGAATTCTGTGTTACGCTGCAAGGATTGTCTGTCTCATTTCAAAGTTACCTGTTGGTAGAATTCACTGATCCGTATAAATATACGACGCAATTTGAATCTGCTTTAGATCGTTTTGGGGGGCTTTCTTGACTTTGAAAGAAAGAGCAGTGATTTGAAATAAAGTACCCATTCTGTGCTACAAAAAGAAGGAAGTGATCGTGGACTTATAGTTTTGTGGAATGATTTGCTGAGGACGACATTGTCATTTTATTTCATACAACTCTGAATGAATAATTAGGTAAATCCTCTCGTTGGTAGACAATGCCCTAAAATCTCCATAAGTTTGCGAGTATACTAAATTCAAGCGGTTAAAATTTTCAACATATAAATATGATTTTTTTTTTTATTTTAATTTTTTTTCCGAGGAAGGTCTAATGAAATTGAAAATTTGTCAGAGAAACACTCATATATTATCAACAAAATTAGATAACTAACTTCAACAAATATTGTACATTGATTCATCTGTTGAAAATGTTTATTTGTGTTAGCAAAAGTTTGTTGATTGTTGTACATGTTCATCGATTACAAAACGTACATTCCTGTATTTACATTTGATGAGATTATACGAGAGACAGTTTCCCCGTTTATTCTATATTCCGTTTATGGTAAGTGATTGTGACGGTACATGTTGTCGTTGGAGACAATGTGTACCCATCCTCACTGTACACATACTGGGTTGCTTACGATTTTTTTTAATGTTTTGAATGCAATTGGTAAGTAAATCACGTAGGCGTTTCTAATAGGTTATTTCATGCAGCGCGATTGTGACTGTATGTCTTGCCAATTGTACATATTTACATCCTGTACATATTTTCGTCGTCGACGATTGAAACGTATCCTCACTGCCATTGGTACTTATTGTCTCAAACAGCAACAATATTCATCTACATATTGTTGATGGTGACATTATGCGCCTACTCGTACTGCAAATATTGTCTTTCAACTTTTCAATATTCATTAGATCTCTTTTTTGTAATTTTTCCAACTCCAGTAAAGCAACAGCAATGAACATTGGATTTAATTACATGTGTTAAAGCATATCATTTTGTGCAAAAACGGAAAGTGCACATTTTATGGTTAAAATAAATAAATAAATATATATAAATATCTCTCTCTCTCTCCATTTCAACACCAACTCTATGTTAAAAAGCACTTACAATATAAAGGAATTCTATATAAAATGGTTTATTGGAACGATTTTTCAATTATGTTAACCCCCTATCCCAATATTATCGACACATGTATAAGAATAACATAAAAATATAATCATGAAAAATTATTACTGCTGGACATAATTATCATTTAATCTCCATATATATAAAACGAGAAATAAAAAGTATTAGTTATAAACCCAAGTAGAGTTAAAGGAAAGTTATATTTATATCTCTTGAATTGAGACAGGTTACAAGGATTGTCTGTCTTATTTTGGAATTACCAGCAGATAGAATTTACTGATCCATATAAATGTAAGATGCCATTTGAAGCTGCCTCAGATCATTTTTCAGGCTTTCGTGACTTTGTAAGAAAGAACAGTGATTTGTAATAAAATATTGTGTGCTACACAAGATTTGGCACATATATTAAGAAAGGAAATAAATTATCGAAGACTTATAGTTTTGTGGAATGATTTGCTGACGACGGCATTATCATTTTATTTCATACAACTCTGAATAATTTAGTAGATTCTCTCGTTGGGAGAGAATGCCCTTAAACCTCCATAAGTTCGCGAGTATTATAAATTCGAGCCGTTAAAAATTATAATGCAACATATAAAATTGATTTTTTTTTAATCAAAAATTTTGTTTTTCAAAGAATACCTATTCTCACTGAACACATTTTATCGTACCATAGTAAGAGTTGTTAAAAGATTTTTTTCTATTTTTTTTTAAATGTTATTTGTAAAAAAAAAAAATCACGTAGATTTATCTCATAAGTTATTCAATGCAGCACGATTGTGGCTGAATATTGTCATCCTTTACATATTGTTGTCCTGTACATATTGTCATCCTGTACATATAGTCTTCGGCGTCAATTTGTTCGTTTTCTCACTGTAAATATTGTGTGTCCATCGGTACATATTGTCTCAAACTGCAGATATATACATGTGCATATTGTCGATGATGACATTCTGTGCCTACCTTTACTGCACATATTGTCGCTCCACTTTTCAATATGTATTAGATCTCTGTTTCTTGGAATTTGATAAACATATGTTCAAGAGAATCATTTTGTGTTAAAATGGAAAGTGCACATCTTATGAAAACATTAATACATAAAATCTCTCTCCCTCTCTCTCTTTCTCCATCAAAACACCCAATATATCTTTAGAAAAAAAAAACAATACATGTATGAGTAGTTGATTGTTCGTAATATTTTCGGTAAATAAACTTTATTTGTGGATGTTAGCAAAGACTAACCAAGAGTTATCTTCAGACACATATGTTCACAGGCACCTCATGTATTGATAACGTGTTGACATGAAATAAGTTAATAGCTGCTAATTTCTCGAAATTAATACTTTTGCGTTAAACACACTTATAAATATAGCAGCTTTTTAATTCAAAGCCAAGGCGTGGCATGAGGTTGGCAAATTCCATTGAAAGCACTGGAACACCCTTTCTCTGCATAATTTTCTTTATATATTTCTACTTTGATGTATTATATTTTTTTTCAGATGCTATTTTTAGTTATACTCAATTTTATACAAACAATCCTCTACAGTTTTATTAACTATACTTCATGATGTGCAGTCAATTAAGTGTTCAGCATACTAGGTTTATTTAACCCCTGACACAGAAATATATAGCGCAAAATAGACGCATAGGATTGTTTGGATGCTTTAAAAATGATTGAGATGAGACATTTAAAAGGAGAAAATGACTTAAGAATCCACTATTTGTTTTTCGTGTACGTTTAGCCAATGTGTAATAAGCAGCCAATCGCCATTCTTCAAAAAAAGTTTAACTTTTGAAAGGACATTCTAAAGCTAGCACCTATTCATTGCACAACTACTTCTTTATATTTAATTACTGTTAATTTTTTGGGACTTCGGATGAGCGTGTCATTCATGTGTTTTGTGTTACAGTGATTTTTAATATGTGAATACAGGATCAAATCTTAATAATATTATTCTGAAAATGTTTTTCGTGGATTAGATATTTCCAATATATAAGTTTATTTATTTGATGAGCTTGTTGCAAAGAAAGCTAGAGGTACAGATCATTTAAATTCTATACCATAAGTACAAAAATTAGGTACATTGTACGTTTACAATCAAGTAGACAGAATGATCAAAGATACATTGAAAGAAATGCAAAAGCTGAAAGCTTTTTTTAAGAAGTGGAATCAATAATGTTATTAGAAAATCGTATAGTAAAACAAAATACCATGGTTAACTATAGTTTACTTTAGTTAACTATAGTTTACTATAGTATAAGAGTTTCTTTTCTTAAATCAAAGTATTTTTTCTATAAATTTCAGATTGTTAAGTTTTATTTTCTTCAATTTAATATATGCACTTTTTTAAAAAAAAAAAAAAAATGGAGAATTATGTGTATATTCACATATTGCGTTCAAATTTTACATAACTGTTAACGAATGTCAAAGATTTTAAATTGTGATATCTCAAAAAAAAGTTTCAGGATAAACCTTCATAGTTATTCAATGTATCAAGGTTTTCACTATATTTAACTACACCAAACTATAGTTAACTATAGAAAATTTTTGATAGATATTATTGATGTATTTTTATTTACCATATGATTCAAGATATCATATCGACCATAGCACTCATTTCTTTTTTTAAAATGTACGCTGAGAGAGAAGATAGTGTTGAAAATGTAAGTCTCTAAATTCTAATCGAGGACGGCCTTCGGGGTACAAATTGGTCATAGCTTGAGAAGCTCATATTATTCAAATGACTATTAAGGCCCATGAACCTATTCTTCATTTTTTAATTGACAATAATACAAAGGACAAAAATATGGTAACTGTCGATTTTCACCTCTTAATTGATGTAAAAATTAAAGCACAGTTAAAATTTGGAAACTTTGCAGTAAAAAAAAAAAATAAACTGATGCTTAATTAAAAACTAGAAGGTTTGATTCAAAGATTACATTGGAGTAACAAGAGGATGCCAAGGTAGGACAAATTACCAAATTTCTTCAATTCTGATGGAATTTCATCAAAGAAGATGGTCGAGTTTGGCGATAATCTGCAGGAATCATTAGTACAGGATGACAATATGTAAAGGAATCATTAGTACGAATCATTCATTGTTTAAACGTCCAAGTCTTCATGATTTGTAACAGATGATTAGTCTGTTGAACACATCTGGACAGGCATTAAGAAAGCTGCACATATAGGAAAATGTTACATTACACTGAAGTACCTTGTCAGAAAAGTTATTTCGGCTTATCTTATCACGATATCATCTGTATCATTCCAATAAATAAATAAACAGCAATCAGATAAAAGGGTGTAATAAATTGCAAATACATAAATGTTTAAATATTTAAGTGGTCGGAAAAATCCCATCATATCTGTGCAACAGAATCAACATTTACTTTCAATCTAAAATTCTAAAAAAAAAAAAAAAAAATCAGCAAATAGAATCAAAATGACTAGACTGTTTGTTGAAAAAAATGACCACCCCAAGCAAAGATCTCACCAAAATATATCGACAACTGACCGTCATGGGCAGGTAACATACAATGTACCACTGTGCTATCGTCGCTACACACTGAGTGTGGGTTGTAAGACAACAATGAAGGAACATATCCACATAATGTAATATTTTTAGGGATAGTAAATTTTTATGGTCTTCTCTCCATTTTTTTTTGTTGTAAATGTTTACTCGTTTTTTTTTTCTAATTAAAATGCACACAATTTCTGTTTTAAAACCGTGGAACCATGACCCAGATATAGCTAATAATATAAAATATAAACATAAAACACGTGTAATATGTACGGAATGACTGATCTAGCAATATTTCAATGTACATATCAGCACATCAGAGCATAATATGGGGAAAATATTTCTCTTTCGTCTATCAAGTGAACCCTATTATTAAATAGAATACCAAAACAATGATGTGTTGCATCAAAATAATTTTCACTTTACAACTGTGCCGAGATTCCTGCCGAATCAACATTAAAAGTGCCCTTGAATTTTGAGTTGCTTTTCCCTTCGGGAATCATAGAGACAAACGTTCTTATCTGAGATTTTTATACTAAATATGCATCTAATAATAGTGCGTAAATATATAAATTTGGTAGATAGGAAAGCTTGTGCTCTGTTTTTTTTTTCTAAAAGGAAATGTGCTTTAAGAATCAATAAAAATTTGCTAGAAATGAGAAAATTCTGAAATTTTCATATTTTTTGTGATCTTTCTGTGACCTTTGTTTATCCCCTACACTTGAATCAAAACTCATTTTGCAATAGGGGGGACAACAAGTCTTTTATGATGAACTGCTGCATTGGAAAAGACACTCAAAATCAAGAGCCCGAAAGGGATCTATCTACCTATCTTATCCTTTCCAGTCCAGTTAGATATTCAAAGTTAGGCACAAGAAGGGAAAATTGAATTCAATTGGAGCATGTTGGTTCCGCACTTGACCCCCTTCTCTTTAATGAATCTCTTCTTAAAGTATTTTAAAGTACAAAAGGAAAAAAAAAGTTATGTTATTTTAGCTGAAAGATATTCGAAAGTTTATTTTAGCACAGCCGATTCAACGGGTATATGCAACTATTTTTAATAAGAATAAAGTTTGTTTTTTTTTTACTGCCCCTTATCATGCTTATGCTGCGTTTACATTACACATTATATTGTCAGTCTTCTCAAACGCTGATGCGCAGTAAGATATTAGTTCATTGATATCTCTCGATGTAAATAGGAAAACCCTTCAAAAAGTCTACCCACAATAACTTGCTAATAACTTGCAGGATATTTACGTAAAGTGTTGTTAAAGATATTAACAATCTTCTTTAAATTTTCGGATACGGATAGGTGTAAAATTTTTGGAATCTTATGCCAAATGGTTTAAATAACTCCATATTTCTTTAGGATTTGAACTTTCTTCAATTCCTGATTTGTAATACTTTGATTTGGCTTGATCTATTAATTGTGTGACTCTCCAAAATTGGTAATTTTCTGAATGTCTTTGTAGATGGTATGTATCACGTAAATGTCTAGCATCATTAATTTCCTGTGTAAGCCATTTAGGTCGAATATCAGTCTTGACTCTTTTATTCTTTATTTTTGTATGCTTATTAAGAATATTGTTAAATAATTCATTAAATTTATTCGATATTTCGTTTGGTTCTTTTAGTTTAAGAAGAGTGTTAAAGTGCATTTCCTAAATCTCTAAGAAACTTATTTTCTTTGAATTGTTTAAAATCTCGATATTGAATTTCAGTATGTTTTCCTTTACGCTGCATGCAGTTAGTTTTCCGTGTCAAATGCACAGGGTAGTGGTCAGAGATAGCAATAGGGGGCACACTGATTTCACATATGTTATTTGGTTTGGTCGTATAAAACTGATCAATTAGGATACTAGTTACTCTAGAAGGAACAGTAATCATCTGTGAAAGTCCAAACTCCTCTAAAGCAGATGTCCAGTATTGTGGGGGTCTTTCATTTAATCAATATTGAAATCGCCTGTTAAAATAATTTCAATATCGTCACTGCAAGAGGCAAGATTCTATCCCCTTGCTAAATCCTCTGCCCAGCAGGAGGGGGCAGATGGTGGACGATAAGCAGAACAATAAAATATAGGTTTTGAATTTTTCAGATTTATCTCTAGCCAGATCGTTTCAATGTTACTTATCTCAAAATCAGTTCTATGTTTATATGAAATGTCATTTGAAATGTAAATTACTATTCCGCCACCCGCCTTTAGTATACGATCTTTTCTTTCAAAATAAAGCCATCAGTATTCAATTCAAAGTTGCCTATTTGCTCGGTCAAAAATGTTTCACATAGACCTAAAATATCTAAAGATTGTCTATTTTGGAGTAATAGTTTAATTTCATCTATTTGGAATAAGATGACAAATATTTAAATTTCCGAATCGTAAACCTTTTTTTTAACAATCCAAATCCTTGGTTCTTTTGTGTTTTTTGAATATCATTAATATGGGTCAAAGGAACTGGATTTTTTACTTGTGAAACAGATTTGAATGAGCTAGGCATGGGAGGAATGATAGTTGTTTGTAAAGCTGAGCTTTGATTACATACAGAGCATGTAGAATCTGTGTTCAATTGCGTCTTACTTTTAACATGTGGTTTTCTTGACAATTTAAATTTTGCAGTCATTACAGTTTTTAGTATGATCATCACATGAACATTGAAAATTGTTACATTCATTACATATAATGCTAAGAATAGAAAATATACTAGAGTTTTAAAAAGACTTAGTATGGTTGTGAACGGCTACACATTCATTGCCTGATACCTAGTACATGTATGGAGAGGAATTCGTCTTGTGTCCTAATTTACAGCAGTTCCAGCAGTCAAGTTTTCGTCCATGTCTACAGTGGCGTTATGTACGTCCGTGTTCACTACAGAAATGGCAAGTCAAAGACTTGTAAAAGCTTGCATTGCAGTCCGTTGTGGTTCGACTGGAATTTACGCGTAGAATTGAAACTTCGCTGTTAATCCGTTTTAGCAACATTGACGTCCACTTGTCTGAAAGATGAATATCGTCTTTCCAATAATGCATACCGTTTACCTCCTTAAATTCACTTTGCTGGAAATAAAGAAACCTCCATATTCATCACAAACATATTTTAGTGTGGCATTCACATGAGATACATACACAACCCGTCTTGGTTATTCTTCTGAGAAATATACTCTGGTTCCCGGAGAACGACGTTTGATGTTCAAGATGATTTCCGCAGTATCATATTCAATGGCGTCCATCTCTCGGTTAGATGATGCATCATTTCCTCCTGCTTGGATAATTATGTGGGAGTATTCTGCTACATTTATTTTGAAAGGGTTTTGCTTTGATATGGGAAAGTTTAGCCCCTCTTTTTGTTCTTACATGAACTCCCTTTTGAAGTCCTCTGGTTCGTTGCAGAATTGAACTGCCAATTATAAGTTTGGCATTCCCAGATTTTTCCTTTTCTTCTTTCATGGATCTTAAAGGTGTACGTATAGGATGGTTGTGTGGTTCGGTGCTAATACCAGAATCAGTTGTGCATTTTGCTTTCTTCTCCGGTAAAGGATTTTCACACTGGGTGTATCTAGATACTGAGTTCTTTGGTGCAGAATTCGAACCTTTCACGTCCGTTTCCTTGTTTTTCACAACCTTGATTGATGCCTGATTGTTTTTGTCAATCAGTATGGGTTTGCTATGATCAGCTTCCATTTGACATTTTAGTTTTTTCTTTTTTAATTCTTGTAATTCCTTTGCTAAATTACTGATTGACGGTTGTAAAGATTGTATTGTACTTGCACACTGTGTACAATTTTGTACATCACTGGTCTGACTGGTCGACACAAGAGAAGCACTTTTAACTGATGTTGATGCCATTTGTGGTGATGATTCCCCTAGCACATTACTAATATTGTTAGTGTCCTTGGTCTTGAGATCATGAATGAATTTGTCGAGCCAGGTGTTTTCAGATGAACCTTGAACCTTAGACGCTACTCACAGCGTAGAGTGTGGCAGTCACAGAATCGCACTCAGGCTTGAAAATTTGACCATTTTCCCCTACTTCTTTAATTGCTTTAGTTCTTCTTTCGAATAGTTCAAAATAGTTTCATAGTTGTCCTGTTGAAATGACACAGGTATACGGTATTTGTTCAATGTCACGTTTAGATTGATTGATTGATTGATTGTATGTTGTTTAACGTCCCATTCGAGAATTTTTCACTCATATAGAGACGTCACCATATACTGGTGAAGGGCTTCAAATTTTGACCTTTACTCGGCACTTAGGGCCATTGAGCAGTGAGGGATCTTTATCGTGCCAACGCCTGCCGTGACACGGGGCCTCGGTTTTTAAGGTCTCATCCGAAAGACCCGCAACTTTCACTTCAAAGTGCCGAGCGCATGGCGAAGGAACAGTTGCTACCCATTTTATCGACTTGGGTCTGTCGCGGCCGAGATTCGAACTCACGACCTCCCGATCACGGAGCGAGCGCTCTACCGACTGAGCTACCGTGAACGGTATCACATTTAGAAAGTGTGGTATACTCTCATTAGTAGTAGTGATTTTACAGCTGCATCGAATAATTGTGTAAGTCCAGAAAAGGATTTAAATAAGCTAAAGTTAATACTTTGATCCATATATTCACTAGAATCAGCCATATATATTCCCTAGGAGATCATAGTAATTGAACATAGGTAACACAGGTAAAATCAGAGCTGCCAAAAAAAAAAAAAAAAAAAAAAAAAAAACACGTCTTATCAGTTCGGTTTCCACTCTCATGAACTGTGTAATGTTGGTAATTTCTTAACTGGTGCGCGGATAAACATCTATCATTTATTTTATGAAAACATTACAAACACAAAATGGGACGAAGAAAGCTGATGCAAATATCAAATTTCATTTCTTTTCCGGTCATTATACCAATATTGTCGCTGTATAGCTCCTCGATGTATTCAAGTGTTCAAATTATTATAAATGACATATATGGAGATAACGAACAGTTTTCAATATCAAAAGTTTATTCAAACTATACCCATCAGAAGAAGAAAAAACACGGACCTCTTAAATATCAGAGGTGGTATCTGGTGCCATGAGGGATTGAGCATCCCATGCTTACCGGTGAAAAATATTACCAAAAATTAAAAATCTATAAACGATACAAATATGTGAAAAGGGCATAAAATACAGACCCCTGGAAATTCCAGGGGTGGGATCAGTTGCCTAGGAGGAGTAAGCACCGTTCCATGACCTCTACTACTTAAGTCCTATGCTGACTGATGTTTTTCATACTAATTGTAAGACCATTATTTAAACACTTAATTGTCGACGGATATTTCTGTTATTTCCCGATCATGACAAGGAGCACACGGCGAGTATTACTGGTCGGCAGGGGATGCTCACACCTCCATGGCACCTGATCCCACCTCTGATGTTTTTGGAGGACCGATTTTGCTCTGCACCTGATTTGTATTGTTTTAATGGACTTTAAGCTTGAATACCGTTCGTTAGCTCCATATTTCACTCTACTAGTGTGCTTGAATTCGAGGTAACAAACAGACTATAGTCCGAATTTAAATTATTTTACGATGGATCACGTCCACAAATAAATGTCTGAAATTATTATAATTCAAACTTTCATATATTTAACAAAGAGTTTTATTTACATACCAAACTATTTCCTAAAGTTTGATTTAAAAAAGAAATTACTTTACCATTTGTGTTCAACTTTAATTACTGCAAATAATGCAATTGTAACGTCAATTAAATAAGGGAAATAAACAAGATTTTTTTATAACATATAATACAAAAAGTACTTCCAAGGTTTTTTAAAGAACATTTAGACTATTGTAAAAAAAAAAAATATATAAATTAAAATGAGGCAAAATACCTTTGTTTGCACAAAAAAAAAAAAAAATCAAAAATCTATTAAGGCAGAGAGAGAGGCCATTGTGAAAGAGAATGAGATTGGCTTATTTATATTAGTATTCAAAAACTATGATATTGTTTTGTTTAGTATGAATGGTGATAGGGACAAAGTCAGGAAGAAAATAGAGAACTTTACTTAAGATTTGTTACCGAGTGCTAGTCTAGATATTTTGAAGATACCTGATCATCCTATTTCTCTTTCTTTTGGGCAATATAGTTTCATCTATCAGTTTATTCTATTTTATTTATACTTGTAGGTTGGTATTGTGTTAAGATGACCTTAAAGGCCCTCGTTATCTTTTTTTCTGTTACATTTTTTTTCTCCACTTTCATTTGTATGTTAAAGAAGGAGAGTGTTACATGTATGAAATATGTAAACTTCTTTTAAATTGTTAATTAAAATTAACTTGTTAAAGCTTGCAAAATAAAGTTGGAAACAGTAAAAGTTTACCATTCTCCTAGCAGGCATTGCACATTCTTCCAGGTTATTAAATTTATATACTATTTGTTTCTTTTTAAAGTTCATGGATTCCTTTTTCAAAAAGAGTTAGTTTTGTGAAGTGTATTTTATTCTTTGGATTAAATATTTCCCCTATCAGTTGCATAGAGTCTGTAAAATACTACACTCGGTGTTCTACACTGAGAAGATGCTGACTTGACTACGTGTCATTCTTCTTCTTCTTATTATTTTTTTTTTTACAAGTGATTGATAATATATGATTGTCTTGTATATGATCACAAAGAAGTATTGTAGAATGAAAAGTTTTAAAGTGGCAGCTAAAACCAGATATAGTAATGCTTAATTGTTATAATTTCTAGATATTTAACAATCTGAAATCATAAATTTTTAATTAGTGCATCATTCAAAAATCAATGCTGTCTTACGTGTATCATATCACATTTATTCCGTATTTTCTTAATTTTGTTGAATGGGGTTGCAAAAAAAGAAAACAGAGATATTGCTTAATTTTGTTAGCTTCTAGTTTTCATAAAAAATATGGAGACTTCAATATTTTTGATAAAACTAAAATTGATTGATTGATTGTAAAACAGCATACAATCATTGAATAAATTCTTGTCTTCGAAATCTCTATTATTCTATTCTTATGTAAAAATACATACTCTGTTTTTTGTAGACATCCATATGTAGCAAATAAATATCAAATAAAAGATTTAGCCCTCCATGCATTATTGAGCACGCAATTCAATCTATTATATTATGCTGAGTAAATTATTTGAGTACATTTGTATTCGTACTGTTCTTCATGTATTTCCTAATAACACACTTCAGTGTATGAGTTTGAAACTCTTGAGCCCTATGAAAAGTAAAGGGGTTTATCGTTTGAAGATCTTGATGTATGAAATTAAAAAAAATATTTTAATAAATAGTAGGGCCATGTAGCATACTTATTGTAATATTTTTTTTTTAAATTATGGAACCTGGGGTTAAGGGTTGGTCTAACATGCTAAAGTTGGGTATCAGATATTTTACATCATCCTCACAATGTCAATTTAAGGTTTGTGATTTCTGAACTCCACACAAACCCTTGAAATAAGTCGTTATTTAAAAAGTTGGGCTTGTGGTTGCACATGACGCAATTGATAATTATGAACTAACAAATGAGAATATATTTTTAAATCCGTCGTTATCAAACTGCCCAATTCCAGATGATATCTTTTTTTTTATTGTAAGGAGGACGATCTTCCAGAAATTAATACCCGATGTTTAATTGAAAGTAAGTAGTCATAATTCCTACGAAATTTGCACTTTCCATTTAAAAGACTAGTCATAAAAGCTGTTTTTGATTGGTTCCAGTCCTAAATCAGGAATAACGGAAGCACTAGCTTTCAAGCCCAACTTTTAAATAACGACTGATGTCAAGGGTTTGTGTGGAGTTCGGAAATCATGAAACCTTGACATTATGAGGATGATTTTACTTGGGAAAACATTAAAAAAGCAAGGTCATAGATGCTCATCGTTAAATAAATCATTAAATAGCTTTATTTAAAAATATGAACAGAAAAAAGGAATTTATAATTTTATTAACATCAGCAAAATAGTAAAATTCCTAACTAAACCTTACACGAGACCAAGCAGTAGATATAAAAAGTACAAGAATACGTATGTATATTTTACTAAGTGATCCAATATCAAATAACGTACACATTTTAAAATACCTGAGTACATATAATATGACTCTATTATTATTATTATCATTTTAAGTGATAGATAAGTAAAAAAAAAAAGGCAGAAATTCATAATAGAATAAAAGTAAGCACATTAGCCAAAAAAAAAGAATTATAAATAATTATCATTTCAAAAATTAATAAGCCCATTTAAAATATTTATAATATGTTTAACATTTTATTTTGATTGAATTCAACTAGTTCAAGATTGAAATTTTTTCACACACCCCCTTCTCTCTCTCTTTCTCTCCTATGTATATTTTATTAAATGAACCAATATCAAATAATCATGTTTCAGAATTAAGGAATAGTTTTCAAAGGGTTGTGTGAATCTTAAATTGTCAAATAATTATATCATCCAGTTTTTCAGTGTCATATGTAGGATATCTTTAGATACAACAAAAAAACTCGATTATTAACAAAAGTGTTTTTACAAGTTGGAGAGAATGGCGTAAAATTTTCTTCAACTGTTTCAGTTTCAAGAATAGTTTCAAGAATAGAAAAAAAGTGTTGAAAAACTTTTAAGAAATAAGTCAGTTCAAAAAAAATATTCATTAGGAGTCTATTTAGGCAAATGATTTGTTGAAACATGCCTCCAGAAAAGGACAATTCTGCAGTTTTTGACACAAATAATACTATTTGAAGATTTGATGCTCAAACTGTGATATTTTGGAGATGTGGAGGTTTAATTGATGAGTTTAAACAAAATTGGCTCAATGGTGGGATTATCTTGAATAGAGAGGTAATGGAAATTTTTAGTCAGCAAATTCAACTGGCAATGAATTGTTAAACAATCCCCCCCCCCCCCCCAAATCATTATGGTTTCATTTTACTTGGTACAAAAACAAAATACTTATGTTTGGAGACAAACAAAGTTTTTCAATTCAATTTCATTCTTAACTAGTAACTCTTTTTTTTTGGTAAATATTTCTGTTATATTCTCCTTAATTAAAAGCTATCTCATTTCACATGTTGAATACTATCATTTAGCTATCTCATTTCACATGTTGAATACTATTATTTAGTAACCCCCCCCTCCCGAAAAAAAAAGATCGTTTGGGATTTGAATCCGGGGCCTCTCGCTTGATAAGCAAGCATCATACCCCTAGACCACAGAGGCACTTGATTAAAAGAAAAATTAAATGCTAACATTAGGTCACATATAATGTTTGTATTCACGTTCGATATTGTCAAAATTTTATACAATACATGATGTCTAATTTAGCCTTTATTAAACAGTTCTAATAGATGTAATTAGAATATAAAGCCCGCCTACAACCTGTAGACCTTTCCACATGCCCCTGTGCTTACAATAGTGCCAAGCGATTTTCAATTCAATAAATAAAAAAGTGGGCTGGACACTTTGAGGGGGGCGAGAGAGGCCATATATAGGGAGTTATGGTATAAAATTTCATTTCAAAAGCTCAAAAGCTTCTTGAGATATCGCCCGGAAACAAAAGTGTTACAGACAGACAGAAATACAGACAGACGGACGGACAGACGGACGGACGGACGGACAGACCCAAATAATATCCCCCACTTTCAGTGAAAGCGGGAGACAAAAAAAGCAATGCTATACAACAAACTAACTCTAAAGAAACATACAAGAACATGTCACATAAAGGTCATTATTTACAATAATAACTTATCTGTGATAAAAAACTAAAATAGTATTAAAGTACGAAAAAGTTCAACTAGCTAATATAACTAACTAATTATATGTAATAATGTTTCACTAAGTTGTTATGTAGATAAACAAATGAAATACTTTTAGTTAGTTTTTAGTTTTAAGAGTTGTCACGTAGGCCTAATTCACCAAGCACGTGGTATGCCATGTGAAACCTTTGAGGTATGCCTTTTTAGGAATGTTCTTCATGTGTGAATTATAATGTTATATTTCATATTAAATAATGCCATTTAATTATTTTTATAGATTCCACATAATGTAAAGTGCAACTGTGGAAAAGAAGATGATGATTTTACCATTGTACATGTTTATATCATTACTCTACCTCAGTAAAGGGTTAATTATATTATGTTTTTCAATTCTAGAAGTTCTTGAGGCTATAAAGTACATGTATACGCAGTTAGGTTAAGGACTCTCATATATACGTCAGCCTATGCAGAGGTCCAGGTAAGCTACATGTATTATGGCGTCACGTTGAAGCAATACAAATGAATCTTGATGAATAAAAACCATATATGCTTTCTAAAACACACTCAAATACTTTAGTTTATCATAAATATTGTCAAGATATATGAATGTGCAACTTATCTTGCCATAAGAGCAATAGAATGTAGAATGAAAGCCAGCTTGATCTCGCTGTACTTTCTGAGATCTCATGAGACGACGTCATTTCTTAGTTTGAGACGCAGTTTCTCTGTACTTGAGGCGTGGATCAAGCTTTTATCGGTGTATGCAAAAATAAAAACTAAATATGAAACAAGCGTAATCGGACCAAAATGGAGACATATTCTGAAATATATTAATCCACATTTTATTGTCAAACTTAATTGATAATGTGTAGACTTTACATTTAGCCGTAGGGAGCACATTTGTACAGTAACGTGCTAGAATGACAAGTCCAGCCACTCGAAAATGTCAAAAGTTCAACGATATCCGCTTCACTATAAATTCTGAATTTTTAAACACGTGTAGCTATTATTTCTACTATTTTGAAAAGTGCTGGGAGCTGGTTGTGCCTTGTTTATTTATTCCGTAATGTTACATTATTCTAGTGCGTATTAAATCTATGTCTGGAGTTAATAGAAAGACAGCTAAATTTTACACAATTCCCGAGCATGAGGAAGTTGCTCCCAGCAGTTTTCACGTTAAGAAATTTATCTCAAACAAAACAGAATAAATCATATAGCGGAAAGATACCCGTATATCGTTGAACTTTTGCGATCTTTGTAGTAGTACATAAATGTTCTAATTTAAAACCTGTCACGTGACAAACAGCTGATATAAGCGATGTCTCTTTGGCCGAACTCAGCACAGACCCGATATATACAAGTGGAAACATCACAATTCACATTCATTAAAACTAATGCTAAATAAAAAAGATATTAAAATTATATTCATTTTCTCTGAATATTGCGTATATTTCATGGGCGTCCTTAACCTAGCTGCGTATGATACTGCAGAGTTCATTGCAGGAATATTTCATGAATTTTATGAATTTTGAATGTGAAAAAAAAACGTACTGCAACATCAAAATAGAGCGTGGGCCACAATTAACATAGGAATATAGAGGAAAAAAATCTTTAAAAAGCTTCTCAAGAATAGTGAAGCTGGGATTTGTCACATTTTCATGGAAGAATCCTCAGGTAGCGTAGGTTCAGATTTGTTCAAATCATGACCCCTAGGGTGGGTTCTGAATAAAAATTCAAACTTAGAGGGAAAAGATCTATAAAAATTCAAAAAGCCATCATTAGTCAAAGATGGATGTTACATCTAAGAAAACACACTACCGTTTGTTCAAACCATGCTCATTTTTGGAGCAGGTCTAATTTCCAAGTTCCGTATATACTCGCCTATAAGTCGGGTTTTTGGGAGATAAACTTTGGTCCAAAATTCAATGTCCGACTTATAGGCGAGTTATAAAAAGATTTGTATTTTAGAAGGTCAATCCCTCTAATATAAGCCTCATAAATACAACCGACTTATAGGCGGACCGACTTATAGGCGACTATATACGGTAACTATAAGCTCTATATTGACCAAACTTGCATGGATGATACATCTAAGAAAACACACTACCAGGCTTGCTTTAAATCCTTGATCTGACCTACATTTTCCAGATAAGTGAACAGATTTAAGTTTTGGAGCATGTCCATTCTAAAGTAACAATAAGCCCTATGTTTGACCAAACTTATGTTGACCAAAGCATGAATGATGCACATACAGGTGTCTGGAGGGGAGGGGGTGGGGATATTGATCATATAGTAAATTTATGAACTCTTCAAAAATCTTCTGTCCTCTCTGTACATGGATATTTAGCAGACTCCATGTATCGATATGATGAGCAAGGGTGTCTCTTTCAAAATGTTGAAATGAATGACCCCAGGGTCAGGGGCTCTAGTGTTAGGACAGGGCTCAATGGATCATACAGTGATAATGCATGAATTCTTTATTTGAAAACCTTCGTTTCTGCTCATGGATATTAAACAGGCAATCTAATTGAATGGTTATGGTGAACTAGAGTGCATTTACCTTAATTGTGAAATTAAAGGCCAGTGGGTAAGGGGTTATGTTGTTAGGGTGGGCACAATTGATAATATTATTGAAATATTTTAATTTTTTGGAGATCTACTTCTCTGCACCTCTGTATGAAGCAGACAAAACTTAATATTGTACAAAGGTTATGATAAGAAAAGGTATTTCTTCCTAAATTATGAAATTCGTGTCCCAGATTCAGTGGTTCTGGTTTTAGGTTTGGTATCTACTGATCAGAGAGTGAAAAATGCATTATTTTTTATAGGTGACCTTTTGCTTTCTCTTTTCGTCTGTCGTTGTGCATCGTGCGTTAATATTTACAAATTTTCAGCTTTTTCTCTGAAGATAGTGAACCAATTTCAATCAGTTTTCGCGTATATCATTTTTGGGTAAAGGGGAGTAAAAATTATGAAATTCCTGACACCAGGAGGGCCTGAGGGCTGGAGCTAAATCATCAAAGTACATGCAATTTTTAAAAATCTTCTATTTACTCCTGGACATCAAGCAGTCAAACTGTTGGTATGATTGTAATGAGCATTGAGCCCTCTACCAAAATTGTTAAATTTATGGCCCCAGGGCCAGAGGTTCTGGTTTGGTTTGGGTTCTGATGTACATATAGTGAAAATGCATTACTAATTTACTTTAAAAAAATATATTCTTCTCTGCTCTCGGGCATTTTGCCGATAAACCATGCACATAGTTATGATGAGAAAGGTTCCTCTTCCTAAATTGTAAATTTCATGGCCCCTGGGTTAGAGATCTGGTGTTAGAGTGGGGCTCTATTGATTAAATGTTGAAAATGTATGAATTCTTTGAAAATCTTCTCCTCTGCTCCTGGGTATTATGCTTCTGATCTAAGTGTATAGTAATGATGAGCAAGGGTGCTTCTTCAAGAATTGTAAATTTCAAGGCCTCTGGGTAAGGGGTACGGGGAGATAATATACTGAAAATAAAATAATGCTTTGAAATCTGCCTTTTAGTATTCATTAAACATTTATGATAAGCAAAGGTGCCTTTTCCAAAATTGTGAAATGTGTGGCCCCATTTTCAGGGGTTCCTGTGGGCTGGGGGCACCACTGATTTTATAGTGGAAATGAATTCGCAGCTCTGTTAAGGCTGCATAAAGGGGGCGGGGCCTAATTTATACGGGAAAAGTTTACTGTGACATCACACAAATATAGCAATTCCTCACAATAACATAAAATGAAATAATTTGCGAATCTAAACTGCATAAGAGTAATGAACTACATCAAAACTTACCACTGCATTCATTTTTGTCGCTAGTTAAATCCCACACAGCAAGATATAAACAAGTCACCGATCGCAATGCACTTGTCGACATGACGTCATCATGGTAAAGTTTGACGCATTTTATGTGCAATGAGAGGCGGATCAAGTAATTTTTTCACAGTGAAAAATGCATTTTATTATTAAACAGAATATTATTTGCAAATCTTAGGAAGACCATTAATACAAATCTGAAACGTTTGTTTAGTGGCATTATATAAAAAATATCGAGAAAATGTATTGAATTAATTCTACCGTGTTTTTGTCTACAGGGTGTGCATGTTTCACGCCGAGGTGCCTCATTAAATCGCCTTTTCGCAAGGGCATACACTTAATAAATCTTGACCATTTTTTGAATACACATAACGGACTTATTCCTTAACTTGAAAAGTGCTGCTGCTTTCCTGAAATCGATAGCATAATTTAATAAATACATAAAATACTTGGTAACGGTCACACATATTTCGACATTAGTCAGATAACTTGAAATTTAAACTAATAAAATGCGAATTCTATTTAAAGCAGCAGCACTTTTCATTAACTACAAGTTATGTAGAAACAATCCATTACTTTAATTTTTAATTCTAACTAGGGTATGCCCTTGCGATATTGAAATTTGTTTGTGACCTACATTCAGTACACATTACATGCATTTATCACGTGATTATCAAATGACGTGACCAAACCAAATTCAGTACAGAGCGGGGTATACAATGTTATTTCAAAGAATGTTAAAGTCATAAGATAATATAGTACCTTTACAAAAATAAATTCAGTTTAAAAAGGTATGTATTTATGCACGTTTACATTCTGTTGATTTCTTTGAAGTACGCCTTAACAGTGCTGCGTTTTTTTTCTTCTTTGTTCCTCTGCTCAGTCTCTTGGTATTAAATAATCAAACTAAGCATGCTATACAGTACCAACCAGACCCAACCTGACACCTAAGCAGTCCCAGAAAGCAGTCCCCGGGACTGCTTTGGGACCGCTCTGGGACTGCTCTGGGACTGCTCTGGGACCGCTGTGGGACTGCTGTGGGACTGCTCTGGGACTGCTCTAGAAAGCAGACCCAGCAGCCCCAGCAGTCCCTGGGACTGCTTTCTGGGACTGCTTTGTTCACTCATGCATGAAAAAGGTTCTGAGTGACACGATAGCTCCGCCCCTTGTGTATTCTGAATTTGCAGGCTCCCTGTTGTTGTTTTGTTTACTTTCAGCAGAGAGGTGTTTAAGATAAAGAATAAAAAAAAAAAAAAACAAGGATTTTTTTTTTTCAACATTTTAATAAGTAGAGATAGATATACATGTAATTACTAAATGTCTTCAGGGGCTGTAAATTTACACAATTGTAGTCTAGAATTAATTTTAAAAAATGAAAGTAGTTAAAAGGGAAGTCAGGAGATGACTTTTATCCTTTAAATAAACTTTAATACAGGTGTTTGAAAAAAAATATATATCTAGGCCTATTTAATTAATAAATGCTAATTAAAACTTTAATACAGGTGTTTGAAAAAAAAATATCGAGGCCTATTTAATTAATTAATGCTGTCAAGATACAGAATATACTCAAAGTTTGCATTAGCACTATTTGAAAACAAACAAACAAACAAACTTGTCATTACAATAAGACATTCAGAGAGACGTACTGTACTGGATTTTTTTTAAATTGAAAAAGCTAAAACCATATGCATGCTAAAAAAGAGCTTTCCATGCTATTTTTTACCGCCCTCAAATAAAACCTAATAATTTATTAAATGACCATGAAATAAAATAATTCTACCATTCTTCAGTCATTTAAAACATTATATTTGTTAACAATTATTGGGGGATTAATTTATGAATTTGTTTTTGATTTATAAACAAGTAATTAAAAGAGTAAATTTATAAACATTTTAAAATATTGGGAATTGTGACTTATTTCTTATTTGTTTTGTTTGTGTTTTCCTGGCCGATTAATAAAAAGCAATACAAATGTATAAAATGGTGTCAACACCTGAAGTTTCAATCGCCTTCGGGCATGATTAGCAGGAAGTCAATGCATGTTATTTGGGTATCAGAGTTACACATCACTGAACATGCTGGTCAACAATGACACTAATTTCAATCTATGTACTGCAAAAAATCTTCGTTTCAATAAATGTGTATAAATTTATTTCGGGATTAATTAATTTTGAACATAATCTGAGGGTTCCATTCGCGTGATTTACAGATGTACACTCAAACGTTTATATAATAAAAGTATTATTGTTTTCTGTTACATAGATAATTTAACGATAATTAAATTGGCAAGTCAGTGAAAATAATCATGACTGAAATATAATACACAAAGAATTTTTCAAAAGCTCCAGTACTTAAGAAAACTGCATTCAGAGAATAGTATGGAAATCGGCCTTGCTCTATAATTATAAGGCCTATTTAAAGCTAGTTTTGATAGAAAATAAATAACTCAAGCTAAATTATCTACAAAAAATAAATAAATAAATAAATAAATATGGAAACCAATATCAATCACAGTAATTTAGAAATTGATTTATTTTGGTGAAAAATTAATATACCACAAAACTGTGTTTAAATATTCATGTTATTTATAGGTGTGAACGTCTTCTTTGTTCAATATTTATTATTTGTTTCTATACGCGTAGTGTGATTTTCCTAACAGTTAAAAAATGACTGTCGCATGAGAATTGATACTGCTCAGAAAGAAATGGATCATCAATTTCAACTGCCTTTTATAGTTACATTGTTTATTGGTAATCTCATTTCTGAGTAAGCTCCGCCCATTAATTAACCACGCCCACTGGGACTGCTGGGACTGCTTTCTGGGACTGCTGGGACTGCTTTCTGGGACCGCTGGGACTGCTCTGGGACCGCTGTGGGACTGCTCTGGGACTGCTTTAGCAGTCCCAGAAAGCAGTCCCCGGGACTGCTCTGGGACTGCTTTGTGTCAGGTTGGGTCTGGTTGGTACTGTAAGTGTATAGTATGATGAGCAATAGCGTCTTTTACAAAATTAATAATTTCAATGGCCTCTGGTTTAAAACACGTACCAAATTCAATTGTTTGAAAGTTATTACATGAAACTCACGTGTCCTATAAGGCCATCG
This sequence comes from Saccostrea echinata, assembly GCF_033153115.1. Classification (NCBI taxonomy): domain Eukaryota; kingdom Metazoa; phylum Mollusca; class Bivalvia; order Ostreida; family Ostreidae; genus Saccostrea; species Saccostrea echinata. Next base: position 9,456,453 of record NW_026889795.1, on the reverse strand, counting down.
GACCTTGTTTTAATAAAATCATCTTCACTTCTCTGTTCCGAGCTAGATATTAAGCAGGCAAATCAAGTACATAGTTTTAATGAGCAAGGATGTTTTTATCAGATTTGTGAAATTCGTAGTCACTGGGTCTGGGACTGAGGTGCTAGGGCAGTGATCAATTGATTATATAAGGACTTTTTTACTCTAGTTTGAGAGAAGTAATTCCCTTTGAATATTCACCTTTGATAACCCAGGTGAATGTTTAAGCCCTTATATCTCATTAATATCTAAAGGAAGACAAATATTTTTATTATCAAATAAAATATATAAGTTTGAGAGGAATAATTCCGTTTTTTAACTCAGGTGGCCTTAAGGCCCTTGGACCTCTTGTGTAATATCAAAGTGAAGACGAAAATTTTTCATGATTAAAAAAAATAAGGTCAATAAAATACAAATTTCTGTAGAATGACAAATAATAATTTCCTGGTTTTCTTTCCACAGAACACACAAAACCTGTATAAATAGTGACTGTACAGTTGCTCCGAGAGACAGGAGGTCTGTGTGGTATACATTTCTCTGCTACTCTATGTAACTATACAGTTGTTAATAGATAAAAAAAATCAGTGTGGTATACATTTCTCTGTTTCTTTTTATATATAACTGTGTAACAATACACTGTAGATCATACATATCTATAAAGTGTGGAATATCATCACAAATATCTACATTTAATACTACACATTGCTGTAACTTTATAAATTGATATTTAAAAGACAGTAAAGTTTTGGATAACTATAATATGTTTGTATAAAGTATATTATACAAACACTTTTTGTAAAATTCTGAAACACAGCCACATACAGCCAAGATAGTGCGGTATAACTCCACAGGAGGAAATATCCAGACCATACAACACCACCACAACACAGGTCAGGGGCTGTATAGTTTACCTCCTATATCACAGAGAACCGCAATGGTGATGTTATTGTGTAAAGTTTTGGATAACTATAATATGTTTGTATAAAGTATTTTATACAAACACTTTGTGTAAAAGTTTATCATGATTTTATACATTTTGTAAATTTGAATAAAGTTAATTTATACAACTGGAAATATTTGATGTCGAGTTACATTTCAAATATTTTCATACTACACATGTACTGCAGAAGAATTTTTAAAGTCAACTGTATTTCATTTTAAATGTGTTTTATTCTTTTAAAATTGATTTTTAAACAGACTTCATTGGGGACACTTGGACCTTGCTATGCAAAAAAAAAAAAAAAAAAAAAAAAAAAATAAATAAATAAATAAATAAATAAATAAATAAATAAAATTCGAAGAATTCAGCAGGTAAAGGTATTTATGTATGTCTGTGTCCTAATATTAATGACTTCTTTAAGTTCTGAAAACCAAAACATTGATATAAATACATGTATGTGATTGAGTACATTGTAAATAGAAGCATTTTCTTGATGTGGATAATTCTAGTTCAGTGTTGTAATTCACAGAGAAATCTCCATGAGGAAATCAACACGTGATTCTGTTATGGAGAGAAACCACAGCATAAACATGGTTAAGAAATAAATGTCTTCTGTAAATGATGGCTAGATTTGTGTTACAGAAATCTGTCACAGTGACAGGTGTTAGTTGGTGTCGTCACATTTCCCGTGTGACGTCAGACCGTGTCTGGATCTGTGATTATAAAAACAATCTCATCTTGACAAACAAAGCAGGTGAAAAACTATATCATCTGACAGATATAAGTAGTGGACTATTTAGCTATGGAGTACACACTTTGAACAGTGACGGTGATTTAATTTATATAGACAGTGAGTATAACATCAACAAACTGTCTACAGATAACAAGGTGAAGACTACATTAATAAAGTACACAGCAGCATGGAGACCACAGTGTGTCTACAGCTCCCCCTCCACTGGAGACCTGCTGGTCGGGATGTACAATTCTGAAACACAGCCACATACAGCCAAGATAGTGCGGTATAACTCCACAGGAGGAAATATCCAGACCATACAACACCACCACAACACAGGTCATAGACTATATATATTACCTGCCTATATCACTGAGAACCGCAATGGTGATGTTATTGTGTCTGACTTAGTACGTGGTGTTGTGGTGACGGATCGTCATGGTAAACATCGCTTCTCCTACAGAGGACCTCCGTCAGGATCACGACTAGAACCACATGGAATCTGTACAGACGCGTTGTCACACATCTTTTTGTGTGATGATAACACCCGCTCAGTACAGATGATTGACTGTAATGGCAACTTTCTGTCACAGATACAGACACTACAACACGGGATAGACATACAACGGAGCCTGAGTTATGATGATACCACACACACACTGTGGGTAGGGTCAGCCAGCAACAAAGTAAACATATACAGAGTGGTAGACGGAAACTCTCTGACCGGTAAGTAGCTCTGTAGTTTGTTTTATTGTATCTTATAATTACAATATCAATTCCAATAATAACTACACTATGTAAGGGAAGTCATTTAAGAATAAATAGTAACTGTACATATATCCAAGTGTTTCTTTACCAGTGTTTTAGTTACCGTAATCAGAAATGCTGAATATGTAAACAACAAACATGGGCTGTTAAAGATGAAATTTATGACTACAAATATGATAAATAGATTAAAAAGAAATGATAGATTTATATTCAGTCTGTGATTGTAATTGTAAGATATTGTGTGTAAATCTACATTCTCTATAACCACAGACTTTTATTTTAAACTTTTCTGTATTTTTTTTTTCTCAGAAATTTCTAACAAAAAGTACATACATAGATCTAATACATTTCCGCGACAGACATATTTTGATTTCTAGATCCAGTTATGGTATTCTGTCCTTATGGTAATTATAAACCTTTGATTTTTTGAAATAAAATTGGTGTAGTATGATATTTTTTTTGAGAAATAGTGGATTAAATTTTTAAATTTTGAAATCTGTTTTAATTATTACGATATCTTTTTAGTGTATTCAGTCTAAGTAGTCCTACATTCAGAACAGATGACATTTTATACTGATGTTGACAGTTAGATATAGACACCATTGATATTAACACAGCTCTGTCTAGGAATGTTGTGGATTTCTTAGCAGGTGTGGGGGAGGGGGTGTCAACACTGTGTACTGGGTTGACATTGATATTAACTCAGCTCTGTCTAGGAATGTTGTGTATTTCTGTAGCAGGTATTCAGTAAATCTATACTGTGTACTTGGTTGACATTGATAGTAACACAGCTCTGTTTAGGAATGTTGTATATTTCTGTAGCAGGTGTGGGGGAAAATCTACACTGTATACCGAGTTCCAAATTTGCATGAGAGAGTTCTAGAAATAATGAAATTCAAAATTGTTGTCAACTTAGGATGAAAAGATAAAAAAAAGATTTATTTCTTAGACACGACAGAAAATAAAAATAGCCCGAATGCTACTGCGTTGATCAATTTTAGTGACTTGCTTTTAAAAGGGACATAACTCAATTTTCTTCTTTAAGATTCGCAGAAAATGGGTTGTCCCTTTTTTCATAATAATTGACTGATTGATTGTATGTTGTTTTACGTCCCATTCGAGAATTTTTCACTCATATAGGGACGTCACCATGTACCGGTGAAGGGCTTCAAATTTTGACCTTTACTCAGCACTCAGGGTCATTGAGCAGTGAGGGATCTTTATCGTGCCAACCCCTTGCGTGACACGGGGCCTCGGTTTTTAAGGTCTCATCCGAAAGACCCGCAACTTTCACTTCAAAGTGCCTAGTGAATGGCGAAGGAACAGTTGCTACCCATTTTTTGTCGACTTAGGTCAGTCGCGGCCAAGATTCGAACTCACGACCTCCCGATCACGAAGCGAGCGCTCTACCGACTAAGCTACCGTGAACGGGTACACATACCCAACTAAATGTTGAGGCCTTGAGGGATGACGTATTACATGTCTGTCCTATCTCAAGTCAATAATAATTCATTGGAGTGACATACATAATTGTATATTCATAGGCTGGATATGACTTATTTATGAGAAAATTGTTAGATTGCTTTTTTTAACTTACACCCTTGGTGGGTCCCACCCTCAAGAATGTGTGTGTCACTGTTTTTAATTTTTAGCTCACCTGAGCCAAAGGCTCAAGAAAGCGTTTCCGATCAAAGAGAATTCGGCGTCCGTCTGTCCTCTGTCGTCTGTAAACTTTTCACATTTTCGACTTCTTCTAAAAAAATATTGGACCAATTTCAACCAAACTTGCCACAAAGCATCCTTGGGTGAAAGGAATTAAAGTTTGTTCACAGGAAGTGCTGCGACCTCTTTCAAGGGGAGATAATTAAGAATTCGTGAAAATTTGATGGCATCTTTTAAAAATCTTCTTCTCAAGAACCACTTGGCAAGAAAAGATGAAACTTATTTGAGAGCTTCACTACATACTCTAGATTCAAATTTCTTCATATCATAACCCCTGAGTGTAGGGTGGGGCCACCAGAGGGGGTAAAATTTTTACAAAGGAATATATAAGAAATATCTTTAAAAATCTTCTTCTCAAGAAAAGCAAAACCATGGTTAGTCATATTATTACAAAAGTATCCTCTGGTAGTGTAGATTCACGTTTGTTCCAACCATGACCCCTAGGGGTGGGGCAGGGCCACAATAGGGGGGTCAAAATTTACGATAGTAATATATAAGAAATGTCTTTAAAAAATCTTCTCAAGAACAGCAAAGCCATGATTAGACATATTATTACAAAAGTATCCTCAGGTAGTGTAGATTCACGTTTGTTCCAACCCTGGCCCCCGGGGGTGGGACAGGGCCACAATAGGGGGGTCAAAGTTTACAATAGAAATATATAGGAAATACCTTTAAAAATCTCCTTTTCAAGAACAGCTGAGCCATTATTAGACATATTAATACAGAAGTATCCTCGGGTAGTGTAGATTAAAGTTCAAATCATGACCCTGGGGTAAGGCGGGCCACAACAGTGGGTCAAGGTTTACATATGAATATATAGATGTAATGGTTAAAGGACATTGGAGTAAAACGCTTTGAAGACTTCAAATAGTGGAATGACCTGACAGTCCTTGGAATGGACTAGCCTAAGGGTATAAAAGGCAAATCAGAAGGTAGCTGAAGAAGTTCGATGATGATTCAGCAATAAAGAAGTTAAGGTATTCCATCCTAATAGCAAAATGTTCAATGAAATTGAATACATAACAAATGTTTAGGTGATGAATACTCAGTATATTTAGACATAGTTCCCATTTATTATTATTAGAATGTAAGGGTGAGATGCATTCTAATTTATGACCTTGAATTTTGGTAAGAGTTATCTCCCTCCGTTTTTAATTAATAAAAAAATCAATTTTTAAAATCTTACCTGGTAAAAAAAAATCATTTTCAATTGTCATTCTTATTATTTGAATTTTTATTTAAAAAAAAATGCTTCATAGACTTCAATGCAATCTTTGTTAAGTACTTAAGTTCTGGGTTCTGGGTGAAGTAAATCTAAAGAAGATTGAGACAACTGGTTCTTATCTATCAATGGGAACCTAGCGGAGAAACACGGTGCAAATAGTACCTTATCCAGTCCCCATCCCTAGATGAAAGAGAAAATTTAAGTACTATGTGATATACCCTCAGATATAGCTGTACCAATCATTAACTCAGACAGAGTAATAGGAAAATCTATGTATCCCTTGTAAGAACCTGATCAGAGGAAATATTTTTTGAAATCTTCTTCTCAAGAACAACAACGCAACACAGTTAAGGCTGCAATAATGAGGCGGGGCCTAATTTTTACAGGAAATGCTTACTATGACATCACACAAAAATATATGTTATTCAAATTACCACAAAATAAAATGATTTGCTATTTTAAACTGTTGGATAGCTTTAAACTACATCAACACTTATTATTGCATGTATTTTAGTCCTTGGTTTAATCCCACACAGCAATGTATAAACAAATCATTGATCGCTATGCAGTTGTCAATGTGACGTGATATCGTAAAATTTGACGCAGTTTGTATGCAGTGCGCGGCGGATCAAGTTATATTTTATACAATGAAAACTGTATTTTGTAATTAGATAAAACATTATTTGCGGATATATAAGAGGCCGTTAACTTGGATGCAATGTCTATTTTATGATTTTATTCATATACTTCCCGTACATTCCCTAGACAAGCGAAATTGCCGTATACATGTATTTGTATGCAGATTTATTGAAGGGTAATAGGAGGGTCGTAATAAATCGATATATTGAAAGGGCATACCCTCAATGAATTATGACAAGCTTTTACAAATAAACTCAAGAGGTATGAAGACATTTAAAAAGTGCTGCGAACCTGATGAAATCTTACAAATGAATTAATTATATCTATATTTAAGGTACTTGACCAGCAAAATATTCAACATACGGTCTCACAAATGTAATTTTATGAATTATATAGTAGAATTAGAGTATGTTCGCAGGACTTTTCACAGACTACTAAGAGTGTTGAAAATAATTATAAATTAAACTTAGATTTTTAACTTGGTTATAAATGCCCTTGCAATATTGGAATTTATAGATGACCTCAGTACTACAGGTATATTTGCTAAAAACACGTGGCTGCCACATCACTTGACAAGTCTAAATAATAAATCTAATCGTCCTCGACATGTAGTTTTCAAGTACATTACATTTGTCCGATAATAGTAAAGTCCTAAAAAGAATCGCCCATCCTTGTAAAGAATGTATTTTCTATATAAAAAAAATTCCCCCATATTTCCATTTGGCACCTTAACCGTACTGCGTAAGCCATTATTAGTCATATACGAAGGATGATCAAAAAGTTCGCGAACTATCTCTATATTTACAAAACCACAATTCAGATCAGAATGAAATTTGGCACACTTATAGTCATACACATATTCTATAAATAGCAGGTGCTATATAATGTTTTGCTCCTTGTTTGTGACGTCACTATGTGAAAATGACGTCAGTATGTAGGTGACTTGTGACAAAAAATGCTTGACTCAGTCGTACTCGAGCAACGAACGGCTGTTAAGTTTAACGTTTATCTTGGAAATTCCATTGCAGTAGAATATGATAATTTGTACAAGGTTTACGAAGAAAAAGACTTACCAGAAGTTCAATCACTAATTGGATTGATTGTTTTAGTGAAGGCAGGGAGATGGTTAAAAATGATGTTTGTTCAGTTGCCCTGCAAAAACAAGTCGGGGAAAAGATGTGGCCTTAGTTGAGCAATTTGTTATGAAAGAACGCCAAGTTACTATTAGAAAAATAGTTGAATACCTTAACAATAATTATAATAATTAAATCCCTTAAATATTGTTAACTTTAGACTTTAAACATATAATATATGATAAAAAGAGGTCGTCCATACCTTATCCACATTAGATAAACGACCCGCCCGAGACACAGGACTCGGGTTTTGATGATCACCATGCTAATTTTGGGAGGGGATGTCCTTATCCACCCATCCTATTTCCGAGATTTGGCCATTTCTGACAGATGGACTGTTCTTGTTAAAGAAAATAATTTTCATGGTAAGAAATATAAGACTCGCATCAAACTACACAATGTCATTTTCTTCCTATGCTCAAGAAGTCTTTGAAAAAGATGTTAGAGGTCAAAATCATTCTATTTGTCTGTATTCTTGATCAGAAAACTACGTGCATATTTTTAGGTCACCTGAGTCACTCAGGTGACCTATTGCTATCCGTTTTTGTCTGTCGTCGTGCTTCGTGCGTCGTCCGTTGTCCGTCGTGCGTCGTGCCTTAACATTTAAACATTTTCAGCTTCTACTCTGAAACCGCTCAACCAATTTCAACCAATTTTGGCATATAGCATCTATCACAAAAATAGTGAATTTCATGGTCCCTGCGCCCCCTGGGGCCTGAGGGACGGGGCTAAAACCACCAAAATTAATGCAATCTTTAGAAATCCTCTTCTTTACTCCTGGACATCAAGCAGTCCAACTGTTGGCATGATTGTGATAAGCATTGGCGCGCGCCCTCTTCCAAAATTGTGAAATTCATGGCCCCAGGGTCGGGGTTCTGGTGCTAGGGCGGGGCTATATAGATGATATAGTGAAAGTGCATTATTTCTTTGAAAATCTTCTTCTCTGCTCCTGGGTATTAGATAAACTAACTAAGTACATAGTTAAGTAGAGCAGGACTGTATCTTCCAAAATTGTGAATTTCATGGCCCCTGGGTCAGGGGTTCTGGTGTTAGGGTGGAACACTATTGATTATATAGTGAAAATGCATTAAATCTTTGAAAATCTTCTCTGCTCCTGGGTATGACATAAAGTAACTGAGTACATAGTTATGTAGAGCATGACTGCCTCTTCCAAACTTGTGAATTTCATTGCCCCAGGGTCAGGGTTCTGGTGTTAGGGTGGGGCTTTATTGATTATGTAGTGAAAATGCATTAAATCTTTGAAAATCATCTCCTCTGCTCCTGGGTATGAAATAAAGTAACAAAGTACATAGTTATGTAGAGCAAGACTGTCTCTTCCAAAATTGTGAATTTCATGGCCCCTGGGCCAGGGGTTGTAGTGTTAGGGTGGAACACTATTGATTATGTAGTGAAAATGCATTAAATCTTTGAAAATCTTCTTCTCTGCTCCTGGGTATGAAATAAAGTAACTAAGTACATAGTTATAATGAGCATGACTGCCTCTTACAAACTTGTGAATTTCATGGTCCTTGGGTCAGAGGTTCTGGTGTTAGGGCGGGGCTCTATTGATTATTTAGAGAAAATGCATTATATCTTTGAAAATCTTCTTCTCTGCTCATGAGTATTAAATAAAATTACCTAAGTACATTGTTATGATGAACATAGCTGCCTCTTCCAAATTTGTGAATTTCATGGCCCCAGGGTTAGGGGTTCTGGTGTTAGGGTGGGGCTCTATTGATTATGTAGTGAAAATGCATTAAATCTTTGAAAATCTTCTCTGCTCATGGGTATGAAATAAACTTAGTACATTGTTATGATGAGCATGACTGTCTCTTCCAAAATTGTGAGTTTCTTGGCCCTTGGGTCAGGGATTCTGGTGAAGGGGGGGGGGGGGCTCCATTGATTATAAAGTGAAAATTCATAATTTCTTTCGAAACATTTTTTTTCTACTCCTGGTTTTAAAGCAAAGAAATAAGTGTATAGTTATGATGAGCAAGGATGCTTTTACAAAATTTTTAAAACTTGTGGTCTTAGGGGTTCTGTTGTTTCTCGGGGGGGGGGGGGGGGGGGGCTCTATTTGATAATATAGTGAAAATGTGTGAAATCTTTGAAAATCTTCAACTAATTGCATAGTTATGATGATGAGGGTACCTCTTCCAAATTTGTAAATTTTCAACATCTGGACCATTTAGTCAAGTGTTCTGGTCCTGGCCAGGGCTCTATTAATTTGTATTCTATTGAGTGAAGTTATTCCCCATTTGCCATTCACTTTTGTTAATTATTCACTGTAGATTATGTATTTGAAAGGTTAATAGAATAAGAGAATTATGCAAGAACATTTATTGTATAATATGAAAAGTACTTTCATAGTTTTAATAATCAGGTAGACTTGGAAATAATAGATGAATAAAAATGAAACAAAAATAACTTATCTTCTTAAATGTTCTTCAATGGCCAAGTGAGGTCAATGTGAGAGGTAATAATATAGACATTCATTTTGTTTAAAGTCTGCATGGTAATAGTGATAAATGGGGGACAGATAGAAAGATACTAGACCAATTATTTTGTTGATCTTAATCGTATTAATTTTCTTGCTATTGCGCAACAATTAAAGCTTCATTTATCAGTTTATGGATCCTCTAAATTGTTGAACTAAGGTGATCGTTAAGGCCCTTGGGCCTCTTGTTTTCAATAGACAAGGAAAAATTCAGAAATCCATGAAACATGCCTAAGATATCGTGGATAATTTTCCAGAGCGGATGTCACACAAGTTCATTCTTCATTGTCACCATAATCAAAACCACGTCTAAACTGTATCACTTAATCTACATTGTTTGTTCATTAATTCAATTTGATAGATAACTGCAAAAGATACACAAGCCAATTCATGTTGCTCAACGGTGATTATTATCATTAAAGAATTACAGGACAGTCGGGGTGACGACATGAATGTTTTTAATAGTAATTAACACATCTCAGACTGACCAATTACCCCACAATTCTAATCTGGAGAGCCATAATTACCTCCCAATCAGCCTAAATAAATAATTAAAAACACTAAATTAAACGTTTAAGTAGGAATTTCTTTTTTTCAAAAATGAATTTTAGAAGATTGTCATCAGTTTTACATATATTTTAATTTTTTTTTCGACTAACCGATTACAGATTTTCTAACCGGATGCCATCGTTCCGACCGAGTAATCGGTTAACCGGTTAGAAATTGTCATCCCTAATTTTTAGCCTAATATGCGAAAAATAAATCCTTATATTTACTGGAAGGTCACCTGCAGGTAAATATAACGATGTTTTTTTTTCTAACATTGTTGGCTTTCAGCCTTTCAGAGAGATAGGCATTATTCAAACATATTATAGAAAGGAAGAGTTACACTAAAAAAGCCTTTGCTTTGTGAAAATTCAGGAAGATTAATTATTTACAATATCAAACTTTATTCCTCTAACAGGACTTCCTCTGGAGGACATCAAATGTAAAAAGCATCCTAGAAGTCCCCTGGACCAGTTCTGTACCCCGTGTGGTGTTCCCTTGTGTGTGGAGTGTACCAGCTCTGAGGATCACAGCAGACATGAACTTACGAATATAGATACATTGTTTGACAACATTCACTGGAAAGAAGGTAGATGTTTGAAGCTCTTTTGAAACTTGATATCTGTAGCAAATGGAATATGTTTTTAATATTTGTCTATCATTCTGTTTTTCTCATATAAAAAAATATATAAAAATGACCTTTTGTGGCCTGTGCCAAAGGTCAAAATGATAATTTTCTGATCAAAGTTTGTAGGCCATCCATTTAATTGGCTGCCTTCTTGCCTGTAGGTTTGCCCTAACAAAAATTTACTATAGTTAACTATAGTTTACTATAGTTAACTATATTTTATTATAGTTATCTATAGTTAACTATAGTTTACTATAGTGAACTATAGTAAAAACTTTGATATTTTGATTTAGTATGAAACTTTACACTGGAACTTTTATCTGAGATTTCAAAGCTTAAAATTTCTTAAATTCGGTAACTGTGAAATAAAATTTGGAAACAATATGTGAATATACAAATAGCATTTCCATTTAATATTAATAATGTGCATATATGGAATGAAGAACAAAAAAAAAATAACAATATGAAATCCATAGTAAAAAATACTTTGAATTACTATAGTAAAAATAACGTTGATACTATAGTAAACTATAGTTAGCTATAGCAAACTATAGTTAACTATAGTAAACTACAGTGTGGGAGGTATAGAAAAATCACCCTGTCCATCTGTCTGTCTAATTTGTTTGTTTGTCTGTGCAATCATGCCCAGGTAATAACTTTAATAACTTCATAATGGGGAAACACTAGAAGCTTATACTGGGTACAATGATTTTGTATCTTGACCTTGACCAAAGTAACTTTACCAATATTAAGGTCACTTGCAGAAAATGTCTTCAAGGAATTCCCTAAATTGTATTCATTGCATTAAATTCATTTGAACAATTTGAAGTTCACTAGCAGAAAAAAATATGATATGGGTATCTTACTTAATTTTTTAATGGATAAACATTGGAAGTTTTTGTTTCACACAAAACTTACCTAGGATTTGAGGGTTTCATGGGTCATCATTTTTGCTCAAGAACAACATGATCATAGTTATTCAAGCATCCTCTGGTAGTGCACATTTTGCTTTGTATTGATCATGGCCTCAAAGGATAGAGAGTAGCAAAATATGGGGATAAAGTTTTATATGAGGATTTGTAAGGGAAGCAATCTTAAGAATAGTAGTGAAATGATGATTAGGGCATGTAGGTTTCATACATTGTGTGAGGGGTGCTTGTTTTGTTTGTTTGTTGTTTAACGTCCCTCTCAAGATTTTTTCCAGTCATATGGAGATGCCACCACTTGCCTTTGGAGGGCTGCAAATATATTCCTATATTCTGCACTCAGGGCTATTGAGCAGTGAGAGATCTTTCTCGTGCCAACACCTACTGCGACACATGTCCTCAGTTTATACAGTCTCATCGGAAGGACCGGTCCCCACGTCCCTCAGTGAGAATCGAACCCGCGACGTAAGGATCAGCTCCTTACTTGACTCTAGAGCAGAAACTCTAACTCCTGGACCGTGCGGTCGACGAGGGTGCTTGTGAGTAAAGTGAGTGGAGTGACCTGAGCTATTTTTTTAAGGCAATGTCAAAGTCAAGAATAGGTTGCTGTGTAAAAATGTGAGAAAATTCAAGATCAAGGTTGACCTACTTTTCAAAAATTTAACACTGTGACCAGTAAGGATTTGGCAGCAATTCAATGTTCTCAAGTTAACCATATGAACTTCTCTGAACCAAACTTCCGAGGTATTACATCTATGCATGATTTTCCGTCTTTGACCCAAACTTGCATGGTTGACACATCTATGCTTCGCTTTCTCTGACCCAAGCTACAAAGGTAGATACACCTAAGTATGACCTTCGTTGACCTAAACTTGCATGGTTAATACATCCACTATGAACTACCTTCTATGACCTAAACTTGCATGGTCAAAACATCTAATACATGTATGAATGACCTCCTATGAAATACACTTGCATGGTTGATATGTCTACCTTTCCAGATCCAAACCTACGTATGCAACTTCCAGCAACATGACAAGAACTACCTTTATTTTCTGACTGATTAGCCAAATCAATGAAAATTTACAAAATCTTAGTCCTACGTTTACCCAGTGTATCTTCTGATATATACAAACCACCTTGCTTAAATTCTGGAAGTGATGGGTATTAACATTTAATATGATTAAGGGCTCATACTACTAAAAAACTTACAGAATTATACATATGATGGAATTTTTGTGTGGAGCCTCTGAGAGACTTTCGTTCTTTACTATTGCTCATGGAAAAAAAGATCTAGCAGTGGAAATCGATAACTTGACTCGGAGAGAGAAACGAAAGACAACTCTACAAGGGAGATTGGAAAAGCCTTGCTTATTAATTTATGATAAGATTTTGATGGTCAGGTGCGGATCCAGGATTTTTTTCCAGAAGGGGGAGGGGGCACCAAAAATACAAAAAAATCAACACAGAAAATCTTTCCAGACAAAAAAGTCCTTTTCCAAATGTGAAAAACCTATTTCGTGGTAGGACGTGGAAGGGGAGGGGGGTTAGTGTGGTGGGCGGGGGTTAGGTAGCTATACTTCACTTCGTAAGCTTTCTATGTAAGACTTTTTCTACCCACTTAATTATCTGGGGGTGGGGGGTGGGGATGGGGGGTCCAAGCTTACTTTCAGTTGCTTTAGTATATAAATGTAATAAGTTTGCAAATTCTGGGGGGTCCGGATCCCCCTCTAGGAGGGGTCCAGGGTTACTTTTTATTGCTTTAGTATATAAATTTAATAACTTTGCAATTTCCAGGGAGGTCTTGACCCCCCCTCCCCCCCCCCCCCCCCGATCAACGCATGGTGATTTATCAATTGAAACTTTGTTATTGTGGACGGGCATTTTTAAACCAAACACCATCAAGTGAGCTTTTCTGATCACCCGTCGTGCGGCGTCCGTCCGTCTGTCTAGCTTTAAGTCCGTCCATCTGCAAACTTTTCATATTTTTAACTTCTTCTCAAGAACAACTTGGCCAATTTTAACCACAATGGTACAAAACATTCCTGGGAAAAGAGGTATCTAATTCATAAATATGAATGGCCAAGCCCCCTTCCAAGGGGAGATAATCAGGAAGAGGCGAAAATGAGGTTGGGTCATTAAAAATTCTCCTTCTCAGGAACCACAAAAAAATAAAACTTAGGTGGAAGCCTCCTGATGTAGTGTAGATTGTAGCTACTTCAAATCCGGGTCCTCGGGGCAAGGGTTGGGCCACAATAGTTTTGCATTGAAATATATAGGAAAAATATTTAAAAATCTTTTCTCAGGAACCACTGGGCCAGTAAAGCTGAAACTTACGTGCAAGCTACCTGAGGTAGTGTAGATTGTAATTGTTCAGATCATGGTACCCGGGCTTTGGGTAGGGCCACAATAGCCAATAAAATTTTTACAATGGAATATATAGGAAATATCTTAAAAATTGTTACCCCAAGAACTTCTGGACCAGAAAAGAAGAAATTTAGATGAAAGATCACTGAGTAAAATAATCTACATTTGTAAATCGTCTAAATCATGGCCCCAGGGTTAGGGCCATAATAAGGAATCAAAGCTTTTACATTTAAATTTATAGAGCAATTCTGTAAATATTTTCTTCTCGAGAATTCCTGAACCAAAAATGCTGAAACATGTGAAAGCTTTCTTGGATAGTGTAGACTGCTCAGATAAAAGTCGCCAGCGGGCAGGATTGGGCCACAATAGGGATTACATAGGAAATTATCTTTGAAATTCTCTACTCAAAACAACAAAACTTTGATGAATCATACTAATTTGTAAGCTTATTAAGTGATATTTTTTTATGACTCAGTATGACTCAGGTAAGTGTTGTGGCCGCTGGGCCTCTTTTTTATGCCCCCGGATCGAAAGATCCCGGGAGTATATTGTTTTTGTCCTGTCTTTCTGTTTGTCTGTCAGTTTGTCTGTTTGTCTGTCTGTCTGTTGGCAACTTAAACCTAGCCCATAACTATTGCGCTGTCAAGGGTAAGGCTCTGATATTTGACATGAGTGTTCATTATGACAAAGCCTTTCCATTGGTACAGAAATTTTTGATCATGTGACCTGAACTGTGACCTTTGGCCTACATTTGAAAAACTTTAACATTGGCCATAACTATTGCACTGTAGTCTATGTCACACTCCAGAACTGTGTAACCATCGGGGGCACAGTGTTTCACAAACACATCTTGTTTCTTTTTCTTTCTTTTTTTTGTTTGGCTTTGCTTTATTCATGAAATCCATTCATTTAGATGATCTTTGTTATCTTTAATTATCTGTATATTTCTTTTTTTTTCAGATGGAGATACATTTTTGATGTGCCTTCTTCTATCCAATTCCTACAAAGTAAACATGAAAGAAGGAAACTGGATGACAAAATATAATGCTGTTGCCAACAGTTTTGACTCCAAGGAAATCACAAAGCCGTTTGCTCTTACAGATTTAGAAAAATACAAACCAATTCTAAAACTCAAAGAATTAGAGATCAGTTTTTCAACTGAGCTCTTCAAAAATATGAGTTTCCTGAAATTTTCGAAGATTTCAAAATTTCTTGATATTTTCCTGACTTGGGCCGAAAAAGAAAACATTGCTGAGTACTGTAGATCATGGAATTATCCAAGAGGAGAAGATGAAGTTTGCTGTTGGTTACTGCCAGAAAAAACAGAGGAGTTGCTAGAAAGACTTGGAGAAGATATTTGCACACACTCAACAATGAAGGACCAGTCAATACATGAAGCAGTATTTAGACAATGTAAGTGTATTTTAAGCTCACTTGACGTGTTTAATATTCAATTAAAAATTTTGTGACAGTTTGTCTAAGTGATCCATTTTTCTGTCTCTGTTATTTTCTTTGTCCATAAACTTCTTACTTTTTAGCTTACCTTAGCCGAGGGCTCAAGCGAGCTTTTCTGATCAAAATTTGTCCGTTGTCTGTCGTCGTCGTTGTCGTCGTCGTCGTTTTCGTCGTTGTTAACATTTCACATTTTCATCTTTCTCTCTAGAACTACTGGGCCAATTTCAACCACACTTGGCACAGAGTATTCTTGGGTAAAGGGAATTCAAATTTGTTCAAATGAAGGGCCACACCCTACTCCAAGGGGAGATGTTTAAGAGTTAGTGAAAAATTAATAACATCCTTTAAAAATCTTCTCCTCAAGTACCACTGGGCCAGAAAAGATGGAACGCATGTGGAATCATTGTCATGTAGTGTAGAGTCAAGTTTGTTAAAAATCGGTAGGATGTTGCCACAGTGGACGATCAAAATTTTACATAGGAATATATAGTAAAAATCTTTAAAAATCTTCTTAAGAACAGCAAAGCAATGATTGGTCATATTAATGAAATATATGGACATAATGAACAGTATACAAGTTCAAATGTCCATTAAATAATACTAAATAGGAGCAGAGCAAACACGGACCTCCAAACATCAGAGGTGGGATCAGGTGCCATGGAGGAGTGAGCATCCCCTGCCGACTGGTCACACCCGCCGTGTGCTCCTTGTCATGAACGGGAAAAAAATCGGAAAAATCCGTCGACAATTCAGTGCGCAGCTAGGTTAAGGACGCCCATGAAATATACGCCTTAATATATTCAGGGAAAATGAATGCAATTTTAATATTTTTTTTAAACAGTATTAGTTTTGATAAATGTGATTTGTGGTGTTTGCACTTGTATATATCGGGTCTCTGCTGAGTTCGGCCAAAGCGACATCGCTTACATCAGCTGTTTGTCACGTGACAGTTTTAAAATTAGAACATATAGGTACTACTACAAAGATCGTAAAAGTTCAACGATATACGGGCATTTTTCCGCTATAAAATTTATTCTGTTTTCTTTGAGACAAATTCCTTAACACGAAAAGTGCTGGGAGCAACTCCCTCATGCTCGGGAATTGTTTAAAATTTAGCCGTCTTTCTATAAACTCCAGTCAAAAATGTAATTCGCATTGGAATAATGTTACATTACGGAATAAATCAACAATGCACAACCAGCTCCCAGCACTTTTCAGAATAGTAGGAATAATAGCTACACGTGTTTAAAAATTCAGAATTTATAGTGAAGCGGATATCGTTGAACTTTTGATATTTTCGAGGGGCTGGACCTGTCACTCTAGCACTTTACTGTACAAATGTGCTCCCTATAGCTTTATATATAGTCTACACATTATCAATTTAGTTTGACAATAAAATGTGGATTAATATATTTTAGAATATTTCTCTCTTTTGGTCCAACTACGCGTGTTTCATATTTATTTTTATTTTTACAAGCTACGATAAAAGCTTGATCCACGCCTCAAGTACAGAGAAACTGCGTGTCAAACTAAGAAATGACGTCATCTCAGTAAGTACAGCGAGATCAAGCTGGCTTTCATTCTACATACGCTAAGTGCTTTTATGGCAAGATAAGTTGCACATCCATTTATCTTTATAATATTTACGATAAACGAAACTATTTAGTGTGTTTTAAAAAGAACATATAGTATTTATTCATCGAGATTCATTTGTATTGTTTTAACGTGACGTCATAATAGCTTTACCGAACCTCTGCATAGGCTGACGTATATATGGGAGTCCTTAACCTAGCTGCGTGTGTAAATAATGGATTAACAATTAGTATGAAAAACGTCAGTCAGCATTTGACTCAATGATAAATTGTATTTCTGACAAGGTCATTGTATCGACCATAGAACTTAACGAAATGATGACTTTAAAAGAGACAGCTGATTTTCTTGTTTCATCAACTTGTTTGTCAATAATTTACCTCGTTTTAGAAATTGTACATACGTAGAGCATGCTCTTGCGTATCGAATCAACTGAGAGATAAATACCCTGTATGTAGGTGATGAAGGTATATTGCTGCATAAGTAAGGGAAGTTGACGATTGAAAAGTTAAAGTCATCACTTTTATCATAAAGCTTGGTTGTTAGATTACCATTAAAGTCTTTTTCAAGTAAAATATACAGATATGAAACAGATGTGTAAGACTTTGTGGTGAAATATGAAAGCATCCTCTGGTGATGTAGATTCAAGTTTGTTAAAATCATGACCCCAAAGGGTAGGGTGAGGCCACAGTGTAGTTTTACATAGGAGTATATAGAAAAATCTTCAAAAATTTTCTTCTCAAGAACAGTAAAGTTATGATTGGTCATATTTATATGGACGCTTTCTAAGGCGGTGTAGAATCAAGTTTGTTCAAATCATGACCCCGGGGGTAGGGTGGGGCCACAATGAATATTGAAATTTGAAGGGAAAAAAGGTCACAGTCAAAAAGTATGTAAGCATCCTTAGTTAGTGTAGATTCAATTTTGTTCAAATCATACGCTCCTCCCTTTTAGGGGTAGGTCGGGACCACTTATGCATTTACGCTTTTCAATACTAAACTGATTTTTGCTTGTTTCCTAGCCACAGTGCTAGTGAGCAATGTGGCCCCTGGGCCTCTTGTTATTATAAATTCTTCCCCAATTTCATTGTAATTAACCCAAGTATACCATTAAGCCCTTAGCTCATCTTATACAATTATAGAGGTTAGCTTCTATGTTTGAAGAAATATCAGAGTCCCTTTGTCACTATTTGTTATCTTTTAACATTTTTGATATTAATATAGAATTAAGATTTTTATATAAAATGTTGCCATTTTAAAGATTAAAGCTTAATAACAAGCAGCTATGTTAAGGCTTCCAGAAGTTTAAAATACGTTCAAAAAGTAATATTGCATTGCGTGGTCGGTTTTGGTTTTAATTTGTAAGTTATGTACTTAAGTACAACCAATTTATAAAGAGGGTTCCCTCGGCTATATATTAATATTTTTGATTTGACATCACAAGACCTTGTTGATCACTTGACGGTCATATTTTGTTTAAGTATTTCACACAAATCGCTTTGGTGCAGCCGATAAACAAAATTATTACAAATATTTTATTATATAAAGTCATGGTATCCTTGTGCACCCAAAATGTTCTTGAGAAAAGTCATAGTACTACAGCACAGTTAAGGCTACAAAAGGAAGCGGCGTCTAATTGTACGGGAAATGTTAACTATGACATCACACGAAACTAACAATCCTTAAAAATACCACAAAATGAAGTGATTTGCGATTTTAAACAGTAGGGGATAATTAAACCACATCAAAACTTACGATAACATGCGTTTTTGTTGTTAGTTAAATCCCACATAGCAAGGTTAAACCAAGTCACTGATTGCACTGCACTTGTCGATATGACGCCATTCCGTAAAACTTGACGCAGTTTGTATGCAGTGAGAGGCGGATCAAGTAATATTTTCACAAAGAAGAAATGTATTTTATAGTTAAATAAAATATTATTTGCAGATGTTCAATTGACCATTAATTTAGATGCAATGTCTTTTTTATGATTTTGTTCATATATTCACGGTACATTTTCTAATTAACGTATACAGCCGTATATTTGTATTCAGGTACATTGGAAAATAATCTAAGGGTCTTAATAAATCGATCTAGTGCAAGGACATACCCTCAATAGATCATGACAAGTTTTTAATCATAAACTCTAGAATCATTAAGTTATTTGAAAAGTGCTGAGATCCTGTTCAAATCTTGAAACTGAATTAATTATTTCTATATTTAATGAAGGTGACCAGCAAAAAAATTCAGTATACGTTCATAAAATATGATTTAAGCAATGAGATAGTAGAAAATATATAGTCTTTTTACAAACTACAATGGGTGTTGAAACTATTTAAATATTAAATTTCGAATTTTAACTGGGTTATGCCCTTGCACTATTGAAATTTTTAGGTGACCTCAATACTGCAAGTATGTGTGCTAAAATCACGTGACTGATACATCAAGTCTATATAGTCTATATAGAAAATCTAATCGTCCTCAATATGTACTTAATTACGAAAGTCCAGAAGGCTCATTCGAGATTCAGATTTCACCTAAAGCGCATCATTGCCAAATTGACCATAGGCAAGGAGGAAGTCGCCTCCTCTCTATAGAGGGGGTGGGGGTGGGGGGTTCGGAGGATCACTTTCTGCGATCTTGTAGACATCTATCATTGTCATTTTTCCAGTGAGTATAAATATAAAACATTTTAACATATTTTTATGATACAGAAATAAAAATCTTCATGACCACTTTTAGTAAAATTGAGGAATTTTAAAATCCTTACACCGTGCTTGGAAATGATGGAAACTTCTTTACTGAATAATCTAATTATAATTTTCAAAATGTTTTATGTTTGACTTCCTACTAAGCCAAACATATTCCCTAATTTCTATTCCGAGTCCTGTTGCTGTCATTTTTTATTAGTCTGATATCGACTTCAAGGTAACATTTCAATTTGAGATTTAACCATTCAGCTATAAAAATCAAAAGTTTTGTATACTGTAAAAATGGATATGCATAAAAGTGTGGATTGTTAAAAATGTTTTTATTGCATTTGATGAAAAAATATTCTAGTAACTGGTGAATAAATATGATTTATGATCACCTTCCCCCGTTTTTCAACCATATACATGTATAAATAAATGATTTTTTTTTACATCAAGAAAATGATGTGTAGGCTACAGCCTTTTTGCTTATATGGAATATATACCAGTGGCAAAGCGACCGCGACTTTTCTTTATCATTACTACGATGTCTTTCAAGATTTTCTGTGTACACTAAAAAGGCATACATTAACTAAGTAATTTTAATACATACCCCTTTAGGCTATACAATTTTTTCAAAGTCCTAAAGGTGTATAGAGGGTCCATTGTTTTGTTAAAATGATTAAATTTTATCATTATTAAATACTTTTATACCTTTTTTTCTCTATGGCCATTACATTATGTATTGAAATTTGTGTATTGATTGGTTTTGTATCTTGTCTACCGTTGTAATGAAATAAACAACAGAGCCATAGGACCCTGGGCACGTGTCTCTATCTCCTCCCCCCATTCCCCTTATATTTTTTACCGATATAACATACTATAGAAAACATAGCGACTCTATGCTTGTATCCTTTCAAAAATAACGTCTAATAACCGTGATAACCCCCTGTTTTGTTTTGTTTTGTTTTTTTTTTTTGGGGGGGGGGGCTTTACAGTGATTTTTTTTCATTACTTCCTACGGGCCTGAAAAAAGAAAAATCATTATCTTTATTAAACATGTATATTTCAGCCATCCGTACTTAAGGGGCTGTCAACTTGGTCACTGGTCACATTCTGATACCTTGTCACAAACTATGTCCAAAGTTGCGGGTCCTTCGGATGAGACCTTAAAAACCTAGCCCACGTGTCACGGCAGGCGTTGGCACGATAAAGATCCCTCACTGCTCAATGGCCCTGAGTGCCGAGTAAAGGTCAAAATTTGAAGCCCTTCACCGGTATATTATGATGTCTCTATATGAGTGAATAATTCTCGAATGGGACGTAAAACAACATACAATCAATCAATCAATCTAATACCTTGTTACAAATAATATCCACTTTGAAACCCGTATTGGTCACTGGTCACATTCTAATACCTTGTCACAAACTATATCCAATTTGAAACCCGTATTACTATTTATCATTAAACGCTAGTCACTTCTTTAATTGCACACTAATAATTCATATCGACTACAATAGCCCCCTCCCTTTGCTCTTTGAATATTAACAATATTTATCATTATGACATCAAACCTGTTAACAAAGTAGATAATACGATATAGATATTCTGAATATAATCTTTTATAATATTTAAGAAGTTATAATATAAATGTCAGCATATTTTGCAGACCAAAAACCCAATATTTTTTTTTTCTAATTTCGTTCTGATATATATATATATATATATATATATATATATATATATATATATATATATATATATATATATATATATATATATATATATATATATATATAACACTCTTTCTTGCATTGTAATATAATCAAATGATCTCTTCGGTTTGAATATATTCAACGATTTCTTGAAGGTCAAAAAAACTTATCAAAGGGGAGTATTTCAATCTTAAACCGCCTTTTAATTGGTTAGTTTGGATATAGAATTTCGAATCTCGTATTTCGAAACTCGAATCTCGAATGAGACTTCTAGGCTTTCGTAGTTAATAACCATAATTACATTTTATCCGATATTAGTTAAGTTCGCAGTACAGTTAAGACGCGCAATGGAAATATCGGTTATTTTTGTGATTAAAAATATATTCTTAATCAGGATGGCGATTCTTTTCAATACTTTATTGATATCTGACAAATGTAATTATGGTTAATAAGTACATATTGAGGATGATAAGATTTTATATTTAGACTTGTCACGTGATGTGGCAGTCACGTGATATAGCACATATACTTGCAGTATTGGGGTCACCTATAAAATTCACTAGTTAAAATTCTAAATTTAGAGTACAAATATTTTCAACACTCATCGTAGTTTCTGAAAAGTGCTGCGATCCTCTATAGAATCTGTTATTTCATAGTTAAAATCAAATTTATATGACCGCATTCTGCATTTTTTGCTGGTCAACGACATTAAATATAGATATAATTAATTCATTCTCAAGATTTCACCAGGATCGCAGCACTTTTCGGATACCTTAATACTTCTAGAGTTTATATGTAAAAGCTTACTGTGATCCACTGGGTGTATGCCCTTGCACTAGATCGATTTATTAAGACCCTTACATTACTCTTCGATGTACTTGCATACAAATATACGGCAGTATCAATTAAATAGGAAATATACGGAATATATATGAATAAAATCATAAAGAAGACATTGCATCCAAGTTAATGGCCTCTTAAATTTCTTTAAATAATATTTCATTTAATTATAGAATGCATTTTTCGTTGTGAAAATATTTCATGATCCGCCTCTCACTGCATACAAACTGCGTCAGGTTTTACGAAATGACGTCACATCGACAAGTGCATCATGATCAGTGACTTGTTTATACCTTGCTATGTGGAATTTAACTAAAGCCAAAACAGCATGTTATAGTAAGTTTAGATGTAGTTTGATGGTTTCGTATAGTTTGAAATAGCAAATCATTTCATTTTGTAGTATTTTTAAGAATTGTTGGTTTTGTATGATGTCATAGTTAACATTTCCCGTACAAATTAGGCTCCGCCCCCTTTTTGTAGCCTTAACTCTGCTGCGTTCTTAAAAGAAGCGCCATCCTGAAAATGAATATATTTTGTACCATAAAAAATCGCTGATATTTCTATTTTGCACCTTATCTCTACTACGTGCTTGGGCATCAAATATTTCATGAGAAGTTTAACTAACCGACAAATTTGAGGGCATTTTCCAAACAATATCGTAATCTGTATTAAAACAAAGCCACCACAAAGCAGGAGTAAGTTAGAAAACGTCCTCCTCTTTCAGATTTCCACAAAAGATTTCAGATTAATCCTCGTTAATCGCCTGCGCCAGACTCTTTTGTACACTCATATTAAGTCATACCTCAAACCACGGGTATAAAAAAGAGTACATTTCAAAAGTTATATTTTTTGTAAGTATTTTGAACACGCTGAATTTCATTCCAAGGTACATGTGTATGTAAGCGATGTATTTATAAAATATTCGGATATATAAGATTTAAAAATACTACTACGACACGTAAATTTTGCAATAGCATTCCATGATCTAACAGTACCGACCAGACACAACCTAACAGAAAGCGAACCCAGAGCGCACCACGGGTTTGCTCTCTGGGTTCGCTTCGGCTTCGCTTGGGGTCCGCTAGTGCTGACCCCGAGCGAACCCGGAGCGCACCCGTAGCGAACCCGCAGCGAACCCAGAGCGAACGCTGAAAGCGAACCCCAAATTCAGTAGCGGTCCCAGAGAGCGAACGCGCGTTCGGTGTTGCGTAACAGAGCTGTCAATCAGGATTACCTATTAACTCATAAGCGCGTCGACCAATCAACATGCTGAACAGGTCTGTCAATCAGGATAAGGGATAAAATGCGTTGACCATCAGCGCATCGACCAGTCAACATGCCAGTTTGTAATCTAAACATTGCACAAGCAAAGCGTGTGAATGTACAGTGTAAAATTATTATTAATATGATTTGTAAACATGATTTTATATTTATATATTTTAATTCTCCAGACAACATGCAATATATACACATCTATTTGCATTATTTTTTTATTTTTAAAATCTATTAATAAGTTATATATTTTCATTATCAAGGTATTATCATGTTACATGTATAGTTACATATTCATTTTTTTTATATTTTAAAAATCCATTAATATATAAATATACATTGCGTTTATCAGACAATAATTACTTTAATTCATAATAGAAAAAGAAGATAATAATGGTTATAACAACTGTTACTAAAAAAAAAGAATAAAAAAAAAACAGGTCTTCGATTAATTATAGAATTTTATCATCTCAAGACACAGTATAAGAACATGTACGTGCTTTAATTTAATTATTTATTATTTATTATTTCAATTTACATGCACGTTTTAATTTATCCAGATCAACATCGAAATAATCAATCTTAATAATTGATCATAAAAAAAAAATAAATGTACATTGTACAGTATAAATGTGCATTATGTCAATACGTAAATTGGAGAGAAAAAAATCTCATTTTTTTTAAATAGTGTGATATCTTTTTTTAATTAATCTTTCACCAGAATTTAATAAATAGCTTGATTTAAATACATGTATATAGGAAAAGATTATTTTGTCAATTCTAATTATCCTACATGTAGATCTTACATTGTATGTTTTTGAATTTTTGTAACTACTTGCAAGTCAGTCAAAAAACAAACAAACAAACAAAAAGAAAAAACAAAAAAACAAACAAAAAATGCTTATCATTTTCCTTCGCGTCGATATATACATGCATATACAGGTTTACATGTTCACCAACCTCTTACATGTACTACATGTAATTTTCGAAATACTTTATATGGATATTACTAGACGGGTACGTTTTATACTTGTTCATGAAAAGTACACGTAATTCCAACTTTAGTAAATTGAACTTGCAAAGATTCCTTAATACGAAAACGTACATATATTTTTTCATTACATTGGTACCTATATTTGAACTTTGTAATTGTCATAATTATTTAATTTTAACACTTTAATAATTATAGTTTCAAAATGAAGCCAAGGTCATCACGTGTCGGTTATCATCCACCTGTTTCGAAGATATTGCGGGTGTTAAGAGCAATTGCGGTGGTTTTTTTTTAGCTGACACTTACTAGCTGGATGTATACTGTCTCCATGGTCACGGTATACCTGAGTATATACTCCCCCTACATTCGATGCTCCTTAAGTTACATGTACCTCGTCTGGACACGTTATCAATGAAATTCAATTATTCTTTTTTTTTAATTTTTGAATTTGGAAACGTCATAGTTCTTTGGTACGTTGCATGAAGAGTACATATTCATGTAATTTGTTGCCACTTGAATGCTGAAAATCTGTACATGTAAAATAGCTTTACGAGAGAGAGAGAGAGAGAGAGAGAGAGAGAGAACACTGTATATTATTTGAAATTAAAATCGCTAAAACCGGCCCATAGAAAACAATTCGAGTACGGAGAGGGGTGGCGTGGGGGGGGGGGGGGGGGGGCTCATCGAAATAAAACAATAGAAAAAAAAACATCGGGCGTTATTATCTTAATTTCATTTACTTATTCGTGCGAGTTTACGGTTATTGAATGCATGTTTTGTTTGTTTTCTTTCTTGTTTTATTCATTTTTAAACATTTAGAATTTTGTTTCTTAACATGCCGCTCCAGTATGTACATGTATGTAGTGGGGCTGGGGGGGGGGGGGGGGCATGAACCAGTAAGGAACACAAACTATTCAAATGATCATTTACATGTAGTTTGAAAACAACTTTTAAAAAATAATATATTCTTATCACTGGACCAGTTTTTAGTTTCGGTTTGTTTGTTTTGGTTTTTTGATTGTTATTTTTTTTATATAATTCTTCCGTTAAACTCGCCTTATAAAACAATGATTTATAGCATGGAAGTAAATTATAAAATTAATGATCTGTAAAACGAAACTCAAGTTACACTGTATGAGAATTTTTAGTGATTATCACGAACTACATATACATGTAATGGACGACAACCTAGCTTAAATGTAAAAATGTAAGCATTTTACGTGTACAGTATGTCTCAGCTATTTCATAGATAAGATCATAATTCAGTTGTTTGTCTTTCAAACATTTAAATTACGATTTAGCAATTGAATTAGAATTGGAAGTTCCAACTTATTTTAAAACGCATGAATAATGTAAACAAATGAATTTGAAAGCTTTGTTTTTATTAAGATAATCTTATCAATTTCACTCCATCCAATCCATCGAAAATAAATTTAACACCTTTTTCTTTTTTTTTTCTTTCGAGATATACTTAGCTTGTAAGTTAAGAAAAATAAAAGTGATAATTCTACGTCGAATGTACGGTATAATTCTTGAAAATTTATCAACGTTCTCCATATTGTCACTTACATGTACATGTTTCAATCGCCATAAAAACAGTAATGATCGATTTCACTACTGTATATGGAATATAGAAGGGGCGGGGTTTACTGGCGGCAAGATTAAAGCGGGGTCCGCTTCACGCATGAGTGCCTAAAGCGAACCCGGAAAGCGAACGCCGGGTTCGCTCTAGCGAACCCATAGCTGACCCAGAGCGAACGCAGAGCGAACCCGAAGCGCACCCAGAGCGGTCCCAAATTTTCTGAAAGCGGACCCGCAGCGGACCCCGAGCGAACCCAGGGTGCGCTCTGGTGTTAGGTTGTGTCCGGTCGGTACTGTAACATGCAGTTCAAAGTAAGATGTTAAGTCCATGGCACTCTCCCCGTCATAACAGCTCAAGTTGGCAATGACTTGACGTCATTTTCCATTATGACGTCATATTTTGGTAGTTCTCAGATTTACTGGAGTAAAGGCACAGAGTGCACTGTGAACTTCTATGGCAAGCCTTAACCTACCCACGAAATCAGTCATATGCAGGGAAGCTTTAAAGCAAGTCCTTAGGGAATTCTTTGAAAGTTACATCTTCATCAAATCAATGTGCAATCATGCTTTTGTAATGCCAGTTTCTTCACTTTGTTACATGCACTAGATTATGATCCTTAGACCACACAAATCTACGTTTTAGAGAAATGTTTCATAAGAACAATGTATTGTAAAGAAAAAAAATGCCAATTTTACATTTGTTCTTGTAATTGACATGCTTGTAAAGATGAGGGGTAATAACTCACTTAACGTTTTATTTGTGATATTGATTAAAAAAGATTTTGTTAATGTCTTGTGAACAAGAATGCTAATATAGTACTTCTTTAAGATGGTACATGTACGAAATCATGAATTTGAGTATTTGTCTTAGGATTGTAATACTATAAATTATGTTTTTATAGTCGGGATACCAATGCAGATTATACTGAGGGGAGACAAATCAGTGAAGAATTTCATTGAGAATCTAAAGAAAGGAAAGACAATGATGTACCACGCCTCTGGGATGATAGTAGGGTGTGCTGGTAGTGGTAAAAGCACATTGTTAGAGAGACTGAAGGGCATAGATCTGGATAAAATAAAGGAAAAAATCTGTTCAACTAGGGGGGTCGATATTCACACTGATGTTTTCGACGTGACAGATAGCATCAAAGGTACTTGAATTATATCAACTAAACATGGTAATTTTTTTCATAATGAGTTTAACAAAATAAATAACATTCCAGCCAGATGTTTTGAATTTAGGGTTTAATGATGCAAATTATAGCCATTCCTAACATATTTTCATGACTATGTTGAATAGCTATTGTCATTATTTTGTGTTTCTTTGCTTATTATGTTGAGTTATATTTAGGTACAAAATATCATGATAAAGTATTTGTATTTGGATTTCAAGTAATATTAAATCACCCGAAAAATATTTTTAAACGCAATTAACAAATTTCTTTGCCCACTTGAGTAATCTTATTTTGTGACACATCACAGCATTTCAGTGTAATGAATTGCTTGAAAAATAAACTGGTATAGTACACTACAAGAGAGTCATTTTGCTGTCCATAGTTGTTAGTTGTAATATCTTTCCCTGTATTTACATTGTAACTGATTAATAAATAATTTAAGGATATATCCGTGGCAAAACATGCTTCAAAGATTGTTTAAACTTTGACTCTTATGACAAAAATCAAAATCCTAAAACCATCCATTTTTGTGCAAAATAAAGAAAATAAATTTAATTAATAATGACGGTTAGAGGAGAAATGATAGTTTTGAATAATACAAAGGCAAAACAAATCTAGATGGTGTTAATCAAATTGCATTCATATTCTTCTGCAGTAAATTCCTCAAACCTACAACAACACTTTAAAATTAGACTTGACGAAATAAAGCAGGAGCAGAAAAATTCTGAATATTCAGTAGAAGCAGATGATGCTACGAAAATGCCAAAAAATGTGGAATCAATAGAATATGAGGACACTAATTTTGAAGCATCAAACCCAAGAAAGGTCATGCATGTCAATACAAACAGTCAATATACTATATTATATGAAAGAGAAAAAGGGGCAACATCATTACAAAAGACACTGGAAATTATAAAGGAAAACCAACATGCTCAAAATTATAGCACTAATTTTGAAGCATCAATCCCTGGAAAGATCATGCATGTCAATACAAACAGTAAATATACTATATCATATGAAAAAGAAAAAGGGGCAACATCATTACAAATGACACTGGAAATTATAAAGGAAAACCAAAGTGCTCAAAATTATTCAGATATATCTGGAAATTTGCCAATAGATGCAAGAAACATTTCAAAAGATTTTGAGAAAAAGATCACCATGACTGACTTCGCAGGACAGTGTGCATATTATGCCTCACACCAGATTTTTTTGAGTCCACGGACATTCTTCGTTCTTGTGCTGAATATGGAGAAGGAGTTCGATGATAAGGTTGGAGAAGAAGTATGCTGTCAAGAAGGTTCCATTTACAAGGGATGGACAAACAGAGGTATTATTTTTAAACTTTAACGTAGCATATATATGTATATAGGGGTTAGTTTGTTCTTCTTTGTTATTGTTTATCCTATATGGAGGCAAAAAAGTTTGCTATGGAAGAGGCAATCATGATAGCCTTGCAACATATCCCAGTGGTAAAGGGTTTGCTTCGTATACCCATTTGATATTAACAATTCCGAACCCTAAAAAAGGAACTTCTAGAAGAAGGGGAAGAAGAATTCATAAGGTAAAGAAAATCATCGTGATGGGACCTGATCACGATGTTCGCCAAGAAATGTTACATCTAAGACGCAAAACAAGACGCGTCTCAGATCTTTCGGATGAGACCATGAAAACTGAGGTTCCGTTTCCCGTAAGTCGCTGTAACAATAAAGTATCATCACTGCTTGATATGGCCCTAAGTACTAAGAATAGGTCTAAATTTGATGCTCTTCATCTGCATGTCTCTTATACATGAAAAGTTGTCAAACGGTACGGTAAACAACATAGACTGAATAAAATCAATGTATTCAATCAATGAATAAGCTGAGAATCATATTTAATAGTAAGATTGTCTAAAACTGATTTATAGCCTCTCATAAAAAAAGTAGACAAGGAGAGAGTGAAATACAAAGAAAGAGAGAAAGACGCATAATTTGTATTCTTGCCCCTGATTAAAAAAAATTATGATTGAACCAAGTAATTTTTTACATGATTATAAAATCTAGTTTAGTTAATGTTTTTATAGATAAAATTAATCGTTTGCTACCAAACTTAATTCTTGTTAATCCGATAAATATATGTTTCATTTATTCAAAGACGAGTTAAGAACAATTAAGCGTGAAATATGAAGATAACGAACAGTAAACAATCTCCATTGAAACAATTTGGAGCAGAGCAAACACGGACATCTGAAAGCATCAGAAGTTGGATCAGGTGCCATTGAGGAGTAAGCATCCCCTGTCTACCTATCACAACGGCAGTGTGTTCATTATCATGATCGAGCAACCAGAAAAATTATTAGACAATTCAATAGCCTTAAAATTAGTATTAAAAATGTCAGAAATCATTCGACTTAATGATAAGTTGGATTTGCTGACCATATCGACCGTAGAACTGATGAAATTTGACGCGACTGTTGATATTCTTGTTTCATTAACTTGTTTGTCAATAGCTTGTCTCGTCTTTTTCTTTGGAGCCTGGTCCTGTGTATTGAAACATGAGGAATATCTAAACTGAATTTTGGAATAAGTAGAATGCATGTTAACCTTTTGTGAAAATATCATTTACTGCAAGCTACCAAAAAGAAAATTTCATTTGTATACTCAAACATTGAATGCTTTTCACTATTCAGATTATCTACAGTTCTGGATGAAATCCATTCATCAATACAGCAGTGATAAGGCCCCAGTCATCCTGGTCGGTACACACAGTGAGAATAAAACAGAAGAGGTACTTGCTAAGAAAAAGTCTTACTTTAATTAATAAATTGATTAATCGGTAGTCAACTGGAAACCATGATATCATAAAAAAAACAACAAAAAAACTGATGGGGAATGAGCTTTGAATATATTATTTCTGTAATCGGTAAAAATTAGCAATTCATGTTAGAAAAAAAGAAATCCAGATTTTAATCTGGTAATCAAGATATAATGAGATTTATTGAAAGCCTACGATTAATTGAAGGAAAATTAGGGCATATTTGTGCCTTTTTCTCTCTCTCAATCGTTTTTTTTTTTCAGATGGTCACCATTTTTTTTTTCTTTGCATGGCTGAAATTACCTATCTAATCTTGCAAGTTCCCTGCATAGAACATTCAGATAATTACTTTTATTTAGTTTTAGCTCTTCAGAGCCAAAGACTCAAATTAAAGAGCTAATGCTTTGGCCATTTGTGCGAAAACGTCTTTGAATATGGGCCATATCTCAAAAACCCATTGGTCTATTTTTGTCCAGTTTTTCACAAGGCATGCTTGGCAAAAGGGCTTTCATTTAGTATTAAAATTCGGGAAGTGGTCCTTAAACAAGGGGAGATAAATATGATTAAAACAAAGCAGTTGTTGTAATAAAATGTTCTTCTCAAGAACTACCAAGCAGATGTCACCAAGCGTATAAAAAGGATTGGGATATGTTGTAGACTGGATATCATCCTGAGGCAAAGGGCTTTGTCCGAAGCTCACTTCAAAGTGAACCTAAAATTATATTTTGTTAAAATTTTAAGGACCAGGATCATCACATCTTGTCAGCTGATGCATCTTAGGATCTCATAACATGTTCATTGGTACCGTTCACGGTAGCTCAGTCGGTAGAGCGCTTGCTCCGTGATCGGGAGGTCGTGAGTTCGAATCTCGGCCGCGACAGACCTAAGTCGATAAAAAATAGGTAGCAACTGTTCCTTCGCCATGCGCTCGGTACTTTGAAGTGAAAGTTGCGGGTCCTTCGAATGAGACCTTAAAAACCGAGGCCCCGTGTCACGGCAGGCGTTGGCACGATAAAGTTCCCTCACTGCTCAATGGCCCTAAGTGCCGAGTAAAGGTCAAAATTTGAAGCCCTTCATCGGTATATGGTGACGTCTCTATATGAGTGAAAAATTCTCGAATGGGACGTAAAACAATATACAATCAATCAATCAATCATGTTCATTCGTTCATGGTGACCCTGTTTTTGAACTTTGCAGGTCTTTATTTTCAGTTTGCTTTTCATACATATCTTGGACATTTTGAAGCCTATGATCATCAAAACTTGTCAGTTTACGCGGCTAGGATAAGGCTGTCCGTAGAATATCAAACTGTTCCAACTGAAGTAACTTCTCCGAACTACCTAGATATGACGTCATAATAACATATGACGTCAATGCACTGCATATACTTGAGCTGACTCGACGAGGAAAGTGTCATAACTATAACATTCCTTTAACGTGTCATGTAAAGATCTTTTTTTTTTTATTCAAGAGTCTGTATTGCTCTTTAAGCTTAAGTGTGCTGTTATGATGCTGAACGCTTGCAATTTAAGATCGTGATTCCTTTAACTTGTCCGATATACATCTTTTCAAACAATAACAAAATATTGACCGTGAAACGCTCCCCCTTACACGTCCATGGACAGAGTTAAAATTTATAAATCGTGTATATATTTGGCACAAGTGATTAATAAGGATACATTGAAGATATTCTGTGCGAATCTACTAGAGAAGTATGTCATCTAACTGAATTTGCTGGGGGATTGTATGTAATTTATTCGGTTTTGTACAAATTGCGATAAAGATTGGAAAATGCCCCCCTGTATATGGGTAAGTTGAATTTCTCTTGGAATATTATCTCAACAAATAAAATTCAGACCTGCCCCCAGCACTTTTTATGTACCAAAGATTACGATAAATTGACTTATGTGACAATTTTTTCTCAATAATGTTGTTTTGCACTTGTGCTGATGCGATTTTTATGCAACATTTAGGAATTTATAAGTCTCCATCACATGATCAACAACGTCATGTGACATAACAAATACGCATTATTTTAATACCTGATTACACTCTCATTACAAGTTGACTGCAAATTCATACATAGATCACAAATTGAAATTAAAATCTACCTCAAAATAAAATGTATAGTTTAATGTATATTAAGTCTTCGGACAGCCTTAACATAGCTGCGTATGCAACATTGGCCTTTAAAGTTTGTCAATCAAAAAGTAGGTCACAATGACGTACTTTCATAATTTCATGACATATCATTTTCAAAATATTTAATGTCATTAATTCAGATTACAAAGAAGTTAAGAATAAAACTGTATAAGTTGATGCATCTTGGGGCCTTGAAACATATACATGTATGTCAAAAAGAAGGTCTTCCTTTTCAATTCTACAGGCATTCATTTTCAAATTGTTTTATATGCATACTTTGGACAGTGTGAAGCCTAGGATCATCAAATCTTTTCAGTTGGAATTTCATGTATATATTTAAATATTTTTGATACTAATTGGCCTAGAGTCATCAAACTGTGTGAGTTAATGCATCTTGGGTCCCTCGAGAATGTGAACTAAAAAGTATGTCCATGCGACATACTTTTGGAATTTCATGGCCATATCTAAATATTTTGGCTTAAAAAAGACGAATCATAAAACTTTGTCAGTTCATGCATCTTGGGTCCTCAGGGAATGTTAGCCAAATATTAGATCACAGTGACCTACGTTTGAAATTTCATGTATATATTTAAATATTTCAGATACTAATTGGCCTAAAATCATCCAACATTGTGAGTAAATGTATTTTGAGTCCTCGGAATGGATCAACTAAAAAGTAGGTCACTGTGACCTAGTTTTGGTATTTCAAAGACATGTCTGAATATTTTGGATTATAAAAGGCCCAGAATCATCAAAATGTGTCTGTTGATGCATCTTGGGTCCCCGGAGTGTATCAACCAAAAGTAAGCTATCGTGACCTACTTTTGGAATTTCATATATATATATATATATATATATATATATATATATATATATATATATATATATATATATATATATATATATATATATAGATATAGATAGATAGATAGATAGATAGATAGATAGATAGATAGATAGATAGATAGATAGATACGAAGTATGTAAACTAAAAAGTAGGTCATGGTGACCAACATTTTGAATTTGAAGGCTTTATCTTTATATATTTCGAATAACAAGAAGCTTAGTAATATCAAATTTTGTCAGTTGATGCATCTTTGGTCCTCAGAGTATGTTCGCCAAAAATAGGTTACAAGGATCTTTTTTTTTAATTCCAAGGCTTTATCTAAGTTTATGGGATATAGATAAGAAGTGAAAGGGTTGTACAATTCATTAAAGAACGATTCTAGGCCTTAATACGAGAGAGAGAGAGAGAGAGAGAGAGAGAGAGAGAGAGAGAGAAGG
The DNA here is from genome assembly GCF_033153115.1 of Saccostrea echinata. Classification (NCBI taxonomy): domain Eukaryota; kingdom Metazoa; phylum Mollusca; class Bivalvia; order Ostreida; family Ostreidae; genus Saccostrea; species Saccostrea echinata. The sequence continues at coordinate 9,422,780 of NW_026889795.1, read as the reverse complement.
GAGATGTATATCAAATTAATGCTGTATCTAATTGGTATCATCTATTTGTAATGAAATAACCAGTTCATTAATTTAAATTTCTCTTGTTTGTGAAGATTGCATCTATATTTCATAAATATTAACAAACTTCTGTTTTAACCTTGGCATGGATTTTCACTCTGTCAACTGTAACATGTATAGTCAAGTTTCTACTTAATAAAGTCTGTCTGAACAGACTATAGAGAACATATTTCATAAGCAGGACATTTATTTCACAATGTTTTTCTATTTCTTTGATTTCTTACTTCAAAGATTGCATGGAATAAAATAAGGTTTCTCTTTCTCTTGGTTAGGAGAGAGGCTTGTTTTTTCGTGAAATATGGAAGACTCTATCCATGAAGGAAAAGGCTTTGCACAAACATCTTGATGTACAGAAGCAGTTTGCAATTGGATTCAACGAAAATGAAAGTGTCGAAAAAATAAGACTGTCAATTGTTGATGTTGTTCAATTACTTGATCACTGGGGAGAAGAGCTTCCACAATCATGGGTTATGTTTGAAAAGTTCTTTCAGGAAAAGAAAAACCTCAAGATTTTGAGCAAAGGTGAGCTTCAGGCATTCAACAAAGCATTACCACTGGGGATAAAGCTCCAAACAAATGATGATATTAATGTCATGCTGCAGTTTTTTCATGACATCAGAGCAATTGTATACTTTGATCAAGAATTCCTCAGTGAAGTAATTATCCTTGATGTACAGTGGTTTGCTGATGCATTTAAAAATATCATAACAGATAAAAACCACGCAAAAGAGGATTTATATGCATTTGCCTCAGAGTGGGACAAATTCAATGAAACTGGAGAATTATATGACACATTGTTGTTTGCTATATGGAAAATGAACAACAATGGTTACATTGAACACAAAGACAACATCATGCTTTACATGGAGAAACTAGGACTCTTAGCTAAAATGAATGAAGAAAAGTGGTATGTTCCATGTATGAACAAAACACCATTTCCTGTAAATTACTTTTCATCATACCCTGCCTCATCCGTACTTTGCTACACATTTGATTTTCTTCCTGCGGGAATTTTCCATCGCCTCGTAGCAACTTGCATGCAGATTCCTTGGGAGGTTTTGGCTGATAACGATCAAGGGTGTATTTACCAGACTGCAGCTATTTTCGTGTTTCATGATTTGCACCATAACATCATGCTTGGAATGACTCAAAAAGAAATTCAATTGCAAGTTTTTGTTGCAGTTGGAGAAGTTGATGTTTCAAAATGTCTTCAGATTAGAGAAAACATTGAGCGTATGTTACACAACCTTTCCAACACATTCCAGAAAAACTCAGAATTTCACGTTGCGTTCAAATGTAAACCAACAGGATTTTGTGACAGCAAGGAGAGCGCGGTCATAAGTGAATCTAAGTTTATAAGAGCAACTTTTCAGTGTCCGTCCTGTCCGGCGAATGAAAAACATTGCATCGACACACAATATATTACAAAATTTTGGAAACAGGTACTCTGGTATATGTACATGAACTTGGCAGTTCAAATAATTATAACACAGTGGAATCCTTGTTAAATGTACTGGTAAGGTCAATGTTTGTGGGTAACCAAAATTTCACTCTTTCGTGGTGACGTAATTTCGTGGGTAACGTTTATATTCATGCACATGTACGCAAACTTCAGCTGACTAATATAAAGACAAAGTTTTGTTCTTGAGGATATAATTTCATGGGTAATGAAAACTAAAGAAAACCCAGAAACATTTGGCACCAACAAACAATGATGATTCCACGGGAATGCTTGTTATGCAAACAGAATTAAAATCTAAAATTGAAATGTTTGTCTTTGTAGTAGAATCTTGAATTAGTTTCAATATTTTTATTATATAAGGTTCCTGAGGAGGAGTCCAAGATTAATAAAGTCAAGAGTGGAAATGAGGACACAACATTGACAGAGGCCATGAAGGGCGCTACATCTATCGAATTACCTTCTACAGGTATCTTTTTTATTACAGCTTTTGCAATCTTGATGCACTTAACTGAAATTCATTTAAATAAGATATAATGCTTTCTTAATCAAACTTTTTTGTCTTTTCAGGTTGAATAATTCATTTTCTTATTTTTTTTATGAATGGCAATCCTAATTGTTTTCTTTTTTAAGGAAAAACTATCACATTAGATACCTCATGCTACTTTAATTCCCCAAATAGATAATTCCAGTGAAAATTTCGACAAAATCATGAAGTTGTTGCACATTGGAGTTGACGCTATACGAATCTGCTTTGATAAATTCTTTCCAAAAGAGCATTTAGAAAAGACTCTGAAAGACAATGAAACAGACATGAGAAAAGGACAGTTTCGATTCCAACCACCTCAACTAGAGATTCTGTTCCCTCCTCAAGGTACTTGCCATTTGCTTAATATTTGTTTCCCATAGGACTACAGTATATGTTCATAGCATGAATTCATGTTCAAAAGAAAGGGATTACATCTCATCGATACAGTTGTATACATGTAGTTACTCTTTACTGGAAATGGTACCCATAGTATCTCATTCATTTTTGGCTACAGGTACTTTCGGAGAAGTGCATTTATTCCCATCACCTTTCTACCGGATTTTGGTTCTTTACTAGATAACTTGATCATTTCAAACATTCGTTGTATTAAAATGGTGAGACATTACTGTAATTAAAGAAATCATCATCAAGTTCGTCTTTTGAACATTTTTTGCAAAGAATTTTAACGTTTTCCAACCCATAGATTCATCTGCTGAATTTTAATGATTAAATTTAACCCCCAACCCCAGGGATTTAAAATAATTTCTAATTATTTAAACAAATTTTCATAGTAAGTAAATCAATTCTGTTTTTAAATGTATATATAATTCATCAAAAGCAAGCAAACTAACTTGAAGAAACGAAAGGAGAAACTTATAATTTTTTCAAAGATTGATTAGGCTGTGCAAATTAGTATACATAGTTTTAGATGTTGCAATAATTATTTTTGTTTTTTTTTAAGGTGGATCTTACAGTGTTACATCTTTATCTATGGACATTACCATCATGTATAAATTGTTGAGGAATTTCTCTGACATTGCTCCCCCCGGGAGTGGATGGGGAAAGGAACCTAAAGTAGAGCACATTACAGAGAGTGACGACATAGAGAGGATTCGTTTATATAGAAACAAGTACTACCATGATTCAGGAAGTGATCGTGCCATAAAAGATCATGTTTTCAACATAATCTGGACTGACCTTTGCCAGGTGAGACATCTGTTTGCAATTCTAGTGGAGGGGATCGGTTTATTGCATTCTGATTAACTTGTGTAATTTGGAATTATCTTCAAGAAATTTATTAAAAGCAATGTACAGTCAAGATAGGCTTAATAAAAACAAGTACGTATAGATGTCAACATTTTATTACATCTTATGCCCATTTTTTTTTCCGAAATAGTGCAAAGTTGTAATCTTTATACATGTTTGATTTCTTCGGAATCAGTGGAAATTTTTAAATAACAATTCTTCCTTGAGTGAAAGATTCAAGATTTTTCTCTCCTTTTAAGTAAAGGCCAACACTTCTTTAAAAGAAGAGTTAATAAATAGAAAGTTGAAATATCGTGAGTACATTGATAAATCGACTGAACAACAACAACAACAACAACAACAAAAAAAAGCATACCTAGGCAATGGTAATTCAGATTATGAAGGAATATCTTTTTCTCATCCGCTAATGCTTATAGCTTAAGTCTTAATAACAACAGCAGGAAAAAGGGTTCATTCTTAACATTGTTTATCTTTTTTCTATTTATCAAGAAAATAATGTTTAGGATTATAGAATTATAATTATACCCTCATCTCTTATATTTTTTTTTCTACAATGTGCATTTGGTTTCTCAAGCCTTTAAAAGGGAAAAACAATGCATGGTTCTGAAATCTGCTTCTGAAATAATACTTCTATTAATTTTGACATTTACATATTTAATCAAGTCTAAGTACCTTTTGTTTTATATTCCTCCTCTACTTTACGTCTTTAAATTTTGCTTGAGAAGAAACATTTTTCTAACACCACGTATACATTCCCTCGTATAACATATTTGTCATTCCTTTCAGGCAATAGTGAGACTTCGAAGGTGTTTTAAAAAGAAGGATCAGTGAAATATAACGATGGAATTTACTAACACCAAACATCACGATTATGAAGATAAGCTGTTGACCTAGTCACTGCAAGACAGTATTGTCTGGGACATTGGGTTGTGAATCCTTGTTATTTAATTTGATTTTAAATGCTACATTGTACCGTTCTTTTTACTTAGTGAAAATATAAATGAAGATAACGAACAATAATAAATCGGATTTGTCCTTTGAAACAATAGAAATTTGGAGCACAACAAACAAAACCTCTAAAAACTTCAGAATTGGGATCAGGTGTCATGGAGGAGTAAGCATTCTCTACCGACCGAACACATCCACCGTGTCCTCATTGTCATTATTGGGCAAACGGAAAATCCGTAGACAATTTAATGTTTAAAGAATGGTCTTACAATTAGTATGAAAAACGACATTTATATTTTGACTTACAGATAAATTGTATTTGCTGACAAGTTCATTGTATCGACCATAGAATTTGCCAAATGATTTCTTTAAACAACAGTTGACATCCTTGTTCCATCAACTTGTTTGTCTATAGCTTGTCTCGTTTTAAAATTTCTTTGTTGTAAGTAGTGTAGTCTGCTCTTGTGTATAGAATCAACTTGGAGATATAAATACCTTAAAACAATGACAGATTCTGTACAAATTAATCTAATGATCTACAGTTCGACTTCAACATGAATGTCTCTTGGTTTTAGGGTAGTTTGAGGGTAAAAAAGAGGCTAAAAGTAACCTTTCTGTATTAAAAAAAACATTTTTCAGATCTTAGTCTAGATTAAAAAGAATTACTTACAAGCCGCCAACGGCCAAAGGTGGGAACCTCACTAAGCTCCTTTGCAAGTATAACATTATGAATAAATATATTAGCTTTCGAAAATAGCATTTCGCAGAATGCTTAGAAAATATATGACAATACGCTTCAATAAAGATACATATAATAACAGAAGTAAAACTTACAAGGTCAAATTTATGAATACTATATAGATATAAAGAAATTCATTTCTTACAGTATTAATTTGATTTAACATAAGTATGCAATATAATGGAAGGGAGGTAAATCCATTACCAACTCAGAGTCTCTAATTTTACCTCCCTACCTACAGACCCTGAAACGTGCTACTACCCCACACGCACGCTGCACGAACGGTACACGCTCGCTACACGGTTCGCACGAAACGCTGCACGGTTTACACGAAACGCTTTGCACGAAACGCTACACGGTTTACACGAAACGCTTTGCACGAAAGGCTGCACGGTTTACACGAAAGCCTGCACGAAACGCTTTGTACACGTTTCTCACACGCTTTGTACACGATTCTCGCACGCTTTGGCCTCGATCTGGGTTTTCTATTCGGAATCTCTCGGACTTTATTTCAATTATTACGGATTAATCAAAGATTAGTTAAGAATTGCAATCATTCAGATTAAGTTAAGATTAAAACTCTCTACACCAGCACTATATCAACAGATAAAATACTCAATGTTCAGTTGTAATTAATAAATAGTTGTCAGTGAGTATGTGACCCGCCCAGTGAAATACTTATTATCGTCTGTGTACGTACCTTTTTTCACTAGACTCTAAATTACGCACTGGAAAAAAATATTATATTTGTAATTCATAATCTTTCACAGCATTTAATGTTTTTCCAATTATAGTTTGATATTAAATAGTCGTTTTATTACTTACAAATAAACTCAGTTATTGATTTGAAAAAAAAAAATGATTCAATTGCGTATGATTTCTGTAAACATATTGATTTTCTTTTCCTTTTTTAAATTATTGATTGATTTATACATTTTTTGATTTAGTAAAAAAAATAATAATTTCATTTGATAAAATTAGGTTCTGTTTATAATTTGCAAAGGTAATATGTAAACTGCATCTAACAGGAACATTGTGCAGGAAGGGGGGGGGGTGTGTAGATTACCGAGATCTTACTGTTGTATCTTCAAATCTGTACATGACTAAATATAACGGGCACTTGTTTCAGTAAGTATACCATCGGGAAAAAAAAATATTATAGAAACAAGTGCCCGTTCTTAGAAAAAAAGGATATCCATATCTCCAGCGGGACCCGATACATGTAATTCATTAAATACACTTTATTCAAAATGGTAAATATATCGTTTCATTTCAGAGTTAAACTTTAATTAATCATTAAAATTTTATATGGTAGAGAAGCCGGGGGATAGGTATTGTAATTATTTAGTTCTCTTTTGAGGCATAGGTTTCTCAAATAAAAACTATATTATACCCACCACCTTTTAAAACCCCTGATTTCAAACCGCGTCAATACACACACACAGAAAAAAAAAATCAATAATTTATGTAATCAATAGTCACGGCTCTTAACAATACATTCAATATATATGTATACATGTCCAATGTCCTAAAAACTAAAAATAAATATGCTCTAGAACTGCGTGATTAATAAAACAACTAATACATGTATATGATTATTCAGGATTTATTTTATTTACGAATGCACTAGCAAATTAATTCTCTGTTTACAGACAATCGGATAAATTAAAGAAATAAAATCCACGGGTATTTATCTATACCCATTAAAAACTAATGAAACCGTTTAATTTCACAAATTAAAATTCAATCGTTATTGTCGGTTGTCATCTTAGCTATGATTGACAAGAGATACTTGCAGAACAAGTTTCAGTCCCGGCACGCGGAAGCCGTGATCGCTGTTGTAACAGTGTAAATGACCTTGATCACAGTCGTAAGAAGAGTGTTGAAAGTGTAAAGAAGATTACAATATTTTAAGGGGTGCATCGGACGCACCCCGAAAAAAGCAATAAAGTATTTTTAAAAAGAACATCATCAATAAAAGAATTGTTTACAACAAAAACTCAGTATTTTCATTTGATCCCCCCCTCCCGGAAATATTTAACCCTGTATTTGTCGATGCATGTGAATTATAATTCATTTATATGACTATTATTTACCAACTAATTTTATGCATAAAATAGACTATAAATGACTCATCGTTCCAAAATAATTTGTAACACAATCTTATAATAGAAGAAAATTATGTTCGTTAATAAAGAAAATCAATTAACTGTGCTCCCCGGCCTAGAATTCCAATTTTTTTCACATTTATAGCAACACACTAAATTTTGCATTTTATTTTTCACGCCTGCCATATTTATCTATTATTTTGTATTAATCACCGATATGTTCTTGTAATCCCACATCCCATAATTAATTGTAGAATGGTGAAGAGATTCAAATAAATGAATGAAAAGGACAAGACCGGATTTCTAATGAATTTTCTATTACATGTACAAAATGTTCAGTATCGCACCCTTTAAAAATGTATTGAATCAAATACCTTAAAATTTATGTGCATATAATTAATTACTTTTAACACATTTTCTGTCCATCTTTATTGAAATAAAAAAAGAAAGAAAATCAAACAAATATGTAATACATTACCGAGTAATTTTATTTTGTTGTTTCCGGTATTTTTTCACTCTTAAAATACCACCGGTATGATAAATCCGAATAATATTAGTTACAAAAAACACAGAATGACATGTTGATCCATCAATAGCCATCTTTAAAATAAAAAGACTTCCGAATGAATCCTACACGTTTCTAACGCGATTCTTGCACGAAAGTCGCACGTTTCTCACACGGTTCTTACACGAAAGTCGCACGTTTCTCACACGCTTCTCGCACGCTCGCTACACGGTTTGCACGAAACGCTTTGGAACTTACACGAAACTCTGCACGGTTTACACGAAACGCTACACGGTTTGCACGAAACGGAAAGCGCACGAAAGTCACACGCTTTTTTGGGGTTGTAGCACGTTTCAGGGTCTGTACGTACGTCCCGGGGGCCTGCTACCCCTCAAAGACAAACATGTACATTTTGCTTAAAAAACAGTTTGTATTTTCTAACAAGTGTTATATTTGAGAGGACTTTTAAGTTCTGGATTGTAAAGCAATGTTTTAAGTTCAGTATGTTTCAGCAACATCTTTTAGTCGACAATACATTTAATATTTATATACTTTCTCGGCTTTTACTGTAGTGTCCTCTACTTCTCTAAAAAGATTTTTTAGATGACCATGAAGAATGCATTCCGTTTTATTTATGTTTACTTTAAAACCTGCATTTTTGATATAGAATAGTTTAAAGATTTCTGAATTTTTATACCAAAAAAAAAAAAAAAAAAAAAAAAAAAAAAAAAAAAATTGCTGTGATCATATAATTTCTATTTTAAAAAAATCTGGTCTCCGGGTAAATGAATATATAAAATATTTAATAGATAAGATTTGAAGATCACTGGTTTACTGTCTTCTTGTGAAATTTCCTTGTGTTGTAGCTGAAACAACAGGACTGGTCTTAGAGGAAACACAGCAAATCACGGTTCATTTGTAAAGACCTATCTCGAATTTTGTCTTGAAATATTTTTGTCAGGCCATATTGTCAACTCTTTATAAAAATTAATCTCATCTGATGTATTCATCTGAGGCAAAAGCTGCCCCTTTACTTTATCTTTAAATCCTATGCGGTGTAGAATAAAGAAAGTTCATTTGCAAGTATTTTACTTAAACCTCTTCAGATTCTTCACTATATAAGAGTGAATCGATATATTTTGTTTATTCCTAGAACATCATCGTAAAAAGATCGAATCCCTGCAAAAAGATGGTTATCTCTGTGATTAACTGATATACACCTATTTGGAACACCCGGCAATTTCTTTAAAGCATATGAAAAATTCAGATATTTTCCAAATTAAATTATGAATATTCATAGCGCAGCTCAGTAAGTAATATTTTGAGGCGGGGCTTTATTTATATGGGGAATGGGTAACTTAATATTGTGACGCCAACATAATAAAGTGCAGAATGAGCTCACTTTTATAATAAACAGAATATTCCTTGCAGACACATGTTTAAATGGACCAGAAATTCAAATGTCTACTGATTTTTTTTTCCATTTCCCGATCATGACAATGAGCACACAGTGGGTGTGACTGGTCCACAGGGGATGCTTTATCATCCATTGCACCTGGACCCACCTCTGTTTTTTAGAGTTTCATGTTTGCTCTGCTCTGAATTTGAATTGTTTTATGTTTTTTTTTTTTTTTAGATTGATTACTGTTCGTTATCTTCATATTTCAGGCAAATACCTTCTATTGAATTTATTTCATATACATTTTAGGTGACCAATATTTCCACCTTATAATTATATTGTAATAAAGTAGAATTGCAGTTACCTGTTTTAAAACTGGTCAAATTTTCATTTTGGTTATTATAAAGTGAAACAGCTTAAAATTTCATCATTAAAACATCTGAGCCTTCTACTTACAATTTATTGAGGATTATAACTGACAATAAATAAACAACAGAAGTGGTTACTACGGTTGAAAAACAAAGGTGGTACATGTACCTTTATTTAATTCAACAAAGGTGGTACCTATAATTACCTCTACTAATATCCTCTACTGTTATTGCTCTATATAAAATGAATACCAAAGAACTGTCTATTTCCCTGAGAAGGCACTACTTCCCCGTCTAAAAACTATTACTTGTAAAATCATAGCTACTCGTTGGGACTACTCCTTCATTAATATTTATTGATTTTTTTTAACCAATTAAAATGCTCAGTGAAAGGAGCTTTCAAAGAATCTCGATTCCGTGACGTAATGTTATTAGCAATGTATCTATGACGTGAAAAAAACATTTCGACACGCAATGTCACAATCATACTGAAAGTATAGCAAACTATATATAGGACGAGCACAATAATTCTTTAAAATATCTGGTTTTTTAAATATGTTATTTTCTCGATTTGATGCATTAGACATCTGACAAAATTTTAGATACATGCATTTGTCTTTGAATATAATTTGTATCTGATCTTCCTTGATTGTTGGTATAATAAAACAGTTATGGAATGGGTTCTCGTGAAATAGCCAATTAATGGTTCCGCTTGGCATATAATTTTTTCCCTCTTCAGCTTCTTCGCCTCAGGAAATAATTTCGTTCATTGGGGAACAATATATGTAATACTTCCCCCATACCCATTCCATAAATGTATATTAAGCAACAAAGGTGGTAAATATAATTGAACAACAAAGATGTTATCTATGACTAACAAACACATGCCGAAAAATATGATAAAACGGTGGTAGCTATAGTTAAACAACAAAATGGTAACTAATTTAAACAATAAATGTGCTAACTATAATTAAATAACAAACGTGGTTACATATGATTTAACAACAAATTAACGTAGCTACGGATAACGACCACGTGACATTACATGTGAATACTAAATTAAGAATTTTTCGGTCCGCCTATTCCGGAAATGCGCCTATTTCAATACTGCAAACTGCAGTTGTAAACAACGTGCTCCGAGAAAAGTTCCCGGGAATAGTTACAACAAAGCTCAGCAGTAAAGGTAAATCAAGTATTTTAGAGCGAATGAGAGATTATAACATGTCAACAAACAGGATAACACTTATAAAACTTTTTTTTATGAAATGGAATATTCGTATATACATGTCGCAAACGACTTACACCCCATATTCCGAAGCAGACGATACGGCTGATGTAGATCATATAATGACATCAAATGGAACGAAGGACGAGGAGTCGTTGAGATGAAGAACTTGGCAGACCAGTTTATATGCTTACAGCCACAAGATAAAGGCAATCATTTGCATTTTTTCCAACTTTGAAAACGTTGTGAACTTTACTGTATAAATACATTGGGCCTAAATGTGACCAATAGTACTGTACTATTTGTGGATTTACCAACACCTTTTCCACGGGAAAGGAACACGATAGATAGGCATTTGATATTAACTCAAAAGTACCTCTTGGTAAGTGGAATAAATATTAACATGATTAACATGATGTATGTTCCATTTCAAACTTCTATCATAATTGTAATTCAGCATGAATATTTCACCTCTCCTTAGTAAACTCAGTACATGTAAGGAACTGTCATCTGATTGGGGGGGGGGGGGGTTCTAGGTGTCAGATTATTTATTAACATGCCAGTGAAGGACAGATTAATTATTTTTATTTTCAAGATGACTGGGGACATTGTTTTTCTTCACTGGAAAAAAAAAGTTTGACAAGGTGGTACTTATTGAAACTGTTTGCATGTTGTTTGCTGGTCTGATGAAATTCAATTCTTTATTTTACTACTGCTGTATAGAATCTTGGTCAGGCAGCGTGGGCATTTCTCTTGATAAGTCCAGTTTCTGTGTAAGATTTTCTGGTTAAAAATTGATTTTCCAATCAACCATAATTAAGTTTTGTTTATGCCGGTATATATTTATTTGATCTATATTTAGCCAACTTGATGGTACATTCCGGAATGGGACCAACTCATTTATTAGATTTTCTCAGCACCTCTAACACTCCACCTATGGTGTCACCACAGAGAAGAAAAAGTACAACCAGGCCATTGATTGATTGATTGATTTATTTATTTTGTTTAACGCCGAGTCGGCAATATTTCAGCCATATTTCGGCGGAAGAACCAGGCCAAGAAATCTCTTTGGATAGCTAGAGACGAAAAATGCTAAACCGGACCAGTTGGAATGAGTATTGATGCTGAATAGCAGACCAGGGGGTCTTGCTGTTAGTATAATAGTGATACTGGTAATGTCATTATTTGAATTTTGTTATGCCAAAATTAATAAGCGTAGAAAATTGGGAATTAATGGGCTATAAACATCTGCAAGTTATGTTCATGTATATATACATGTTCACTGCAATTCTATATATAGGATATAGACATTTTTGGGGAATATATTTTAATGTGGACTCCGGATAATAATGTTAAATTTTATATTTCAGATAATTTCATCAAGTAAGGTGTATAAGATATATGTATTGAGGTCCGGACCATTTATGCTGATAATGATTCAACTACTGTAGCTCGACTAAAGCGTGACTTTCCATCTCGTCCAAAAAAGCAGGACAAACATCATTTGATGAAGCTGAACTAACATAGACTACTTTTCCTGTCAATTTCATATTATCTCTAGTTTGAGTGTTACATCTTAAGTGGTAACAGACCACTCCACATATACACTTCTATTTATTTTTCATGTATAATCTACTCTGCGAGTGTTATATCTGGTGTGGTAATAGACCGCTCCATACGTAGACTTTTTCATTTTTATGTCTAATGTACTATGTGAGTGTTACATGTATGTCAGGTGTGTTAATTGACTTTTGCGAGACACACTGACTTTTACAGTCGATGGCTTACTTTGATATATAAACCTGCCTTATGTATGAGGGTACGGAATTGATAATACATAAGAAAACCTTAGTAGTGATTATAGGTATGGTGGTAGGGGCACTAACATGATTTACTGGTATGCAATCAATGCAAGAGATGATGAGAGGCAGAATTACAGACCTTAAATTACATTATTTGTGAGATTAGTACATGTACCTCTATTCAATCTAATTATTTGAAGGAATGAAATAAGGAAGAAAATACATATCCGATCGGAAGAAAAACTACGCAAGAATTGGTCAATGTGGCAATGGAGGGGGTTGTGGGTAGGGTGGATGCCGGTCCCTTCCTAGACAATGTAATATTTAATTGCTTTGAAATGGTCCATTATCATCATTTAGTTAAATCTTCAGCTTAATGTTCATATCGCAAAAGAGCTTCCATATAATGCCCTAATGTAAAAGTACAGTACCAACCAGATACAACCTAACAGAAAGCGAACCCAAAGCGCACCCCGGGTTCGCTTTCTGGGTTCGCTTGGGGTTCGCTATAGCTGACCCCGAGCAAATCCGGAGCGCACCTCGAGCGAACCCGCAGCGGACCCAGAGCGAACACCGAAAGCGAACCCCAAATTCAGTAGCGAACCCAGCAAGCGAACGCGCGTTCGGTGTTGCGTAACAGAGCTGTCAATCAGATTAGGGATAAGACGTGTTAACCAATCAGCGCGTCGACCGATCAGCATGCCAGTTTGTCATTCGATGTAAATAAACATTCTACAAGCAGAGCGAGTTAATGTGCAGTGTGAAATTATTATTAACATGATTAAAATCATGATTAAAAGATATATATATTTATATTTTAATTATCCAGGTAACATATTATATTTACACATTGATTTTCTTTATTTTTTATTTTTAAAACCCGTTAATTTATATTGCGTAATTTTATCAGGCAAAATGTTCTTTAATGTATAAAAGAAAAAAGAAAATAAGGGTATCACAATTGTTATTAAAAAAAGAGAAAAAAAAATGTTTTTTGACAAATTATAGCATTTCATTATCTCAAGATACTGTACAGGATGTATATGTACGTGCTTTCATTCAATTATTTTATTTTTATAATTCTAATTTACAGTTTTGTGTAAATCCAGATCAACATCAAAATTATTGATCTTCTTAATTAAAAAAAAAAATAATAAAAAAAAAATAAAGAACAGCATTAATATACATGTACAGTATGTCCAATCGTAAACTACTATCATAATGGTATTATTTTGATTTATCTTTTACAAAAAAAAAACAAAAAAAAAAAAAAAAAAAATTATGTAAAGCTTGATTTACCTTGTTTTTTTTTTGTTTTTTTTGTTTTTTTTTTTTTTGTTTTTGTTTTTGTTTTTGTTTTGTTTTGACTGAAATAAAAAGAAAGAAAAAAAAACAACAGAGCGAGATTTACATGTACATTATTAAACGAACTACTTATCGGTAGTAAATAAACAATATAATAAGTCATACAGTATTGTATTCTTTTAAAATAGCGTAAATTTAAATGATAAAGCGTATTTAATATGTTTAACGATTTTTTTTCTCTGATGATAGGCCCTGTTAACTGCTTATTGTGGTCATGATATTTTTATATCAATACATCAGAAATGTACATTTTTTACAATAAAATTAATAATTCCCAATACTTACGTAAATATTTAGTCGGGAAATGTACACGACATGATTGTCGGGGTTACTTTTTATCCCTTATTCGTATTATTACATGTATTTTAATTTCTGCAGATGAATAAATTTTTTAAAAATGCCGATTTTTTAAAAGATGGATATAAGTTTTCATTCATTTTTAGGCCACTTTTAAAATTCTTTTACCCCCATACTGCATATCATAAAATCCAATAGAAACAAAACTCACAACCAAGCTATATCATGTACAACATGCTGCATTCGATCATAAATTACATCTTTATGTATGAAAAAGATAAAAAGGAAATTTCTAAGTCGGAGAATTACATTAATAATTATTTGTAATCTAAAATACCTATTAAATCTTTTTTACATGTAGTTTCAAAAATATTGATTTCTATTTTCTTTTTTTTCAGTTTTCCAGAGTTGATGGAATTGCAGCAGTACATACTTTTAATCTAAAATATCTATTAATTAAGTTTTTTTTTAAATCCACTCCTAAATATTTTAACTTTTTTGTGTAAAACGTGAATGTTCGTGTATGTTGTCAACAATAACGTTACAACCACTGTACATGCACATGTATCGATCGGGACAAAAACAACAATGATCGATTTCACTGCTGTATTTGGAATAAACAAGGGGCGGAGCTTACTGACGGCAAGATTGAAGCGGGGTCCACTTCACGCACGAGTGCGTAAAGCGAACCCAGAAAGCGAACGCCGGGTTCGCTATAGCGGACCCGTAGCGGACCCCGAGCGAACCCAGAAAACGAACCCGGGATGCGCTTTGGGTGTTAGGTTGTGTCTGGTCGGTACTGTAAGTCGTCTTTTGTAAAAGTCAGCTCTTCTCGCAACAGTCCATTAGGCTGCTGCAGACTACTCTTTTTCAAAGAAATTATGCATAATCTACTGTGCAAGTGTTATGCTGGGTTCGGTAATAGGCCTCTCAACATATAGAATATTCTTTATTATGCATAATCTATGTGAGTGTGTGTCATGTTCTTTAATCAGCTACTCCACATATTCATGTAGACTCTTCATTTTCATTTAACATATAAAATGTCCTGCATGAAGTGTTTAGTCAAGAGCAGTAAGGGACTGTTCTCATGTTATCATGTTGTTTTTAATTTTTATATATAATTAATGCATATCTCAGGTCAAGGTCCCTTTTACAATATATTTTCCTAAGACAAATGTTATTATTCTACCTGCTCGTCTTTGTTTTATTGAATGAAATTACTTTTGTTCAATTTGAAAGATTGCTGATCATATCTTTTCAATGATATTCTTTTTATTCCATGCAATAGAATTATGTGTGTTGTGCAGTGCTATGTCAAATTTATTTTTTTTTTTTTGTCTCAGTATGCATGGCCAAGGATTTTTTTTTCTGAAAAAGGTGCATATACTTGACATGTTAATACATGTAATTAGGGTTTTTTGACAATGCAATAAAAAAGATATTAAATGCATATAATATGGGTGTTTTAAGTTCATTATTATAGTCATATTTATCTGATTAGGAGAAGTGGAATACTTCTATTCAATCCCTACTTCTATCCAAGTGGATTATAATTTAAAATTGACATTAAATAAGGTTTTCGTAGTACTATTAAATAATTATCTTATTGAGCCACATTTTGTTTGCATTTTTTTAAAAGCACGCCAATTTTGATTCTTATTTTTAATTCTGGAAAATGGGGTGGGGGAGAGGTGGGGAGAGGGGGTTGAACCATTGGATACCTTTAGTTAAATAGCCCTCAATGTGGCAAGATTTTCGAGTGAGGAATAGTATTGGACAAACTTTCAAATGATAATATTATCAAAAAATCTATTTGACCAGATTTTTTTGATCTTGTATAAGAAAATATAGAATTTGTTTGCATGAAAGTAATCAAAATTGTTAAGGTTGAAGAGTTTTTATATATGTCTTGTTTTAAAATTACATTTCTATTCAAGTAATGTATTGTTGAAATATAAATTAATATTTCAATTTTGTTTCGGAATAATTAAAAAAAGCACACATTTAACAATTATTTTTTTCATGGATTATTTCAATATTGGATAAATTACGAGGTTTGCGAGAGGGGAGAGAGGAGGTAACTCATCACTTCATTACTCTATGGTTTCTCCTAATATCATATACATATTT
Source organism: Saccostrea echinata (assembly GCF_033153115.1). Lineage (NCBI taxonomy): Eukaryota > Metazoa > Mollusca > Bivalvia > Ostreida > Ostreidae > Saccostrea > Saccostrea echinata. The sequence goes on along the minus strand of NW_026889795.1, from coordinate 9,406,577 downwards.
TCATTAATCACTTATTAGTTATTGTTTTGTACTTCCGATTTGTTTCTTTATTTTTTTTTTCTAATTTACTTTGCAATTTTTTTTAATAGCACTTCAATCATTATTCTTATTTTTATGAGGGGAAAGCAAATGGGGGGGGAGGGTAGTTTTGGACCATTTGGTACCTTTATTGGCCCGAGTGTTACCAAGATATTTTGAGTGAAGAATAGTATTTGACAAATCTTTCATATAATCATAAGAAATAAAAATTTTAATAGGCAGATTTTTTTAGAATGAAAAAGTGTCAAATTTGTGTGAATGGAAATATGCAAATTTGTTGAATTTAAAACGTTTTATAAGCACTATTCTCTTAATTTATCTCTGATCAGACAATCAATTTTAAGATAAGTTTATAGTATCAAAATTGTTTAAAAATAAATTTTGATAATGAATGCGTATTGCATAATAAATTTCCTATCGGTATTATATATGTTGTATTTTGATATTTGGAGTGACTGGAAAGGGGAGTTAACTCATTACCCCCCTGGTTCCGTAATTAACCCTCAATACCATGTTCATATTTAAACTAAATGTTCATTACACATTACTTTGCGTCATTTGAAAATTTCAGCAAAATCTATTGGAAGGTTTTTTGGGGGTCAGGTGTCCTAAGCTACCTTAAATAATAATTAAACAACAAAGATGGCAACAATACTTAAACAAAAGGGGTAATAATAACTGAACAACAAAGGTGGCACATACGATTTAACAACAAAGGTGGTAACTATGATTTACCAACCAAGGTGGAAAAATATGATAAAACAACAAAGGTGGTAACTTTTATTAAACAACAAAGGTGGTAATCATTATTAAACAACAAAGCGATAACTATAATTGAAAAAAAACAAATGTGTTAACTATAATTATATAAACCAGAAGTCTCTGTTGAGACTGTAGCTCTACTGGTTTGATCAAAAAGTGAGGGGGTAGTAATATGTTTAAGTTTTTGACATTTCACTTTAAATTTTCTTTAAATAAAAACTTATTTTCTCAAATTAGCTGCACTAATACATGTAGTCTTTATTAGTTGTCTGTCTGTCTTCTCTTCAAGATTAAAAACAAATGCTATTAATGAGTCTATTGACATTAATAGTTTACTTCTCAATCATATGTTAAGCATATAGTACTTTTCAGCTCCTAAGCTGAATAAATGAAGACAAATTTTCACAAAAGCTTGCATGCAATGAGAAAAGACAAAGGAAAAGATGAAATAGATCGATACTTTATTTGATTTTAGATTATGAGGAATAGTTAACAGACAAGTAATGTAACTAAGACAAATCAGATCTGCAATGATAGGCATATAGAGAATTTACAGTTACATGAGCTCAAATTATAGTCATAAACACAAATTTATAACAATTTTAGGGACAAAATATTTAGGTTGAATGGTACATTCCATCTTCAACTTAATATACAATACACTTTAAATACATTAATTGCCACTCGACTACGATATGAAAAATGTGTGCAAACCTGTTAATTACATGAGTCTGAAGCAGGACAGATCATGATTTGAAATGCATTCAAAGACAAATATTCCTTTGACAATTAACAGATTTATGTTTAAATTCTTTAAATAGCAGTACTGTATTTTATGACTGAGATATCTACATAACTTCAGAAAACAATCTCATTTACATTATCATAGTATATACTTGGTGAATAGTGCAAGGCAAAACATGAAGAAGGATGGTTTACCTCCCTTTACGGGCTGGCCAGTGACCTCCTTCTTCCTACTATACTCACCCCTTAATATTTCTTACATCATCATACTATATACTTGAACAATGTCAATTTCAAAGAAAGATGCATTACCTCCCTTTACTGGATGGCCAGTGACCCCCAGCTTTTCATAAGCTATCAATAATTTTTTTTAAAATTCATATTTTTCATAATATATGGTCATATATTTTTGTGGTATTTTCAAATTCAAATAAGTATGAAATATAGTCAATTCAATGTTTGGCAAATCAAAACACTATCTGTCCTTGATGGAGTATTCAATGGATTTTAAAAATCACGAAAAAATAGGATAAATACTTAATGTACTAATATTAAACTATAGCAAAAAATTAAATCAAATTAATAACGTTAATAAATATTATCAACTTATTAAAGATGTTTGTGCACTATCTTGTTGTAATCTATGTTAAAAATTAAGAAATTAAACTTTAAATTGTTAAGTACATGAAAAATATTTCACACAATTAATTCAATTCAAAAGTTCACCACATTTATATCAGAAATCATTAACCTTTCTTTTACAGAAGTGTACTGTAGAATGTAATTTAAAAAAAAAAAAAACTAACACAGAGTCTCAGGGCCCCACTAAGGGCTGTCAAAGTACTTCGGAGATACAGAGACATTTGTCTTGCATTGTTTTTATGTCTTTTAGTTATGGACATGAAATTAATGTTAAATAATTACACAATAAATTATGGTATATTTACAATCACATGTTTTCACACCAAGAAGGAGGTAACAGAATAAATTGAACCACCTTCCCTCATGAAATAACTGTTACAAAAAGCATACCTGAATATTCATAATAAAAGTTCATCAGTGTAAAATACTGACAGGCAAATGTACAACTTTGTTTTTATGTAGCATTATACATGTAAATAGGAAATTAGCTTTTGTACAATAAGTATTTTTGGAAGTAAACATATATTCTGTAATAATTTTAAGTAAATATCACTTAATGTGTATCCCTCAGTAAAATATTCTTAAAAATAACTTTTACATTAATAATATGATTAAATAGAAAAAAAGCAAAATCATTAAGTCAATATATTTACCATCAAAATTATGATATACATATTGTTCCATACATATATGTAAGCAAAGAGACTTAAGTGCTTGTAGATGCCCCCAGTCGGTCATAATGTATGAAAAAAATCATAGCAATCAAATATATTCTTTCATTAGTTTCTCCAAGATGTGACATTTAATATTATATTTACAATAGTATTAACAATGCTACAGGGGTTACAGAAAACTAAGTGGGAAATAATTACTGAGGGATATGCACTCTAAGTGAATAACACCTTATGTGGATGACTTTCAAAACTACCTGCATCACCAACTCAGTGATGGTACACTCACTGGTGTACAAACGCACGCAGCGAGTCAGGTAGTGGTGCCTGCCCTGCTTCACACACTGGTGAAGGTACACTCGCTGGTGTACAAACGCACACAGTGAGTCAGACATAGCTATGTTACCCCTCTCAGGGATAGGCAGACTTCATTGAAGAGGCATTGGCTTCAATGCATTAATGAAAAAGTAAAATGAACCTAAGTTTTCCTCCTGGGTCTTATTTGGCATATCCCTAACTAAAGATGTATATATTATTTTGTCGTCAGAATAGACACTCTCAATGACATCAGTGATACAGTTACATTCCACGTTTGTATAAATATGGTCTATCAATGATCCTGATGAATGGGTAGCCTTTGACACAATTTGTTTGCAACTAAAAGCTTCAGACATATATGTTGCCACTGATGAGCGTCCATGAGATAAGTCTATATTGAAATCCCCAATGATGATTATATTGTGTTGTTTCTTGAGAACTTTGCATAGTTTGTTGGTTAAGTTGTTTCTTGCTCTTTCAATAGAGGAACTTGGGCTTCTGTACAGAACAATAATTTGATAATTTTCATTTTTGAACTTTATTTCACTATACTGCCATTCTAAGTCTTGGTCTGAGTAGCTAGCATGATTGATAATTTGACAGTCATTTCGTATGTATGTAATAATGCCTCTATGGGGTCTGCCACTTTGCTGATTCAATGTAAAATCCAATCTAAACATGTTGTAATTCTCCAATTCATAGTCTTCATTTCCATGTGATGGTGTCAACCAAGTTTCCGCCACTCCTATGATATGACACTGTTGAAGATTTGGCTCAGTTTTGAAACTTTCAAAATGAGCATGCAGTGATCTCACATTCTGAAATGCAATATTTATAGTCTGGTTGTTCATTGAGTATATTGGCTGGAAACATAACTGAACATTTGCTTCTGTCCTAAGTCTAAACATTTCCTTTTTTACCTTCTCAGATGCACAAATTTTGTTTTCATTTAAACACAAGAGATGAAGTCCTGTAATTTTTGTTACCCTGCTTAGTGCAACATAATGAATGTGTGGCAATGTATATTTTGGATTCATATCAAGATTGATCACAGCTTGATCCATTGTGTCCCCCTGAGATTTGTGTATAGTCTTGGCTGCAGAAAGTCGAAATGGAAATTGTATACGAACAACAGTGTGTCGCAGGTACTGAAAGCTTCTTCTCACATCAAATATTGGTGTCCAAGACTTATCCACTTCAGGCCCAAACAGATGTCTATACTGATACCTCCATGATTTTCCAGTATTTCTGTCATCAAAAGAAACCCAAATTATACTTGGTCTTTCTGTGCTTTCTTGTCTCCTTTCTATGTGCTCTACCTTGCATGATGTACCATTTGTGAGCCCATCCTCAACACGTAAGTTTGCAGTTATTTCATACTGAAGACCGAGTGCTATGGCAACATTTTTAGCCAATCCAGCTGTTTTAGAGGAGTCATCTGGCAAATTCAAGTGCTGTATTAAATTTTCCCTTCCTAGTACAGAATCATGAGCTGGTATGTTAACCTTTTCACCTTGAGCCGACAGAAACACTTGGTTGTTGTAAGCATTCACACTTTCATTTCTTGTATACAATCGTGGAACATTTCTGATATATTCTGATTGTGATTCATCTACACAGCGCTGCTTCAATGTCTGTATATCAGCTTCAGTTTGATTTCCTTCTCGTAAACGGTTAAGTAACTCAGCAAACTGAACATCATCTTTCTGTCTCATTATTTCTGTAAGCTCAAGCATGGTGAACAAGTCTCGCCACAAGTTTGTTGCTAATGGTCCAAAATTTTTCTTTATGTCATCAAAAACCCATCCATCCATCACTGGCTATAACTGGAAAAGATCCCCAATCAAAATGACATTGATACCTCCAAAGTATTCTTTACTGCCTTTTATCTGCTTCAAACGCTCATGTACACAATTTAACTGTGAATTTCCGACAATTGAAACTTCGTCAATGATGACCGTTGACAAATATTTGTACTTTGTTCTAAGACTGTTCAAAGATTCACTATCAAGCGGCTTGCAGTTAAACCCCTGACTTGCTGGAATTTTGAATGCTGAATGTATTGTCTGTCCCTTTATATTAAATGCAGCTTTACCGGTTGGAGCACAAAGTAAAACCTTACAGTCATCTGGATTTTCACCTTCAGTAGAGCAATAGTGTCGTGTGAGTGCTTCATACAAAGCTCTTACAACAACAGACTTTCCAACTCCTGCACCACCAGTTAGGAAAACTCTAAGTGGTTCATTTTTGGTTATAATCCAATGAAGCACGTGAGTAAAAAACTCCATTTGCTTTTTGTTTAGCTTGCTAACTAACTGAAAATACAACTCATTGGTCATTTTGTACTGATGAGTTTGATCATCACTGTTAGAACTACAAGGTAATCCAAGATCTATTCCTATGTCATAGTTCTGATGATTTACCGAACGCTTTGGGTCAAAATACAAAAATGCCTCACTTTCCCTACTCTCTTCACCTAAGTCTTCTTGTTCAGTTTGCTCTGCACTAGGTGCTACTCTATCAAATTGTACATCAACCTCTTCAGCTTGCCTCTGTGCCTCTTCAAGCTTCTCTGCATTGCATTCATACTTCTTTACTTTAGCACCTATAAAACTCTTCAGTTGGTTGTATTTTTCTTCATAAGTTGAGTTGTTTCCTTTAATTTCTATTTCTTCCTTTCTCCATGGATGGAAGAGTAAAATTCTTTCTCTAAAATGATTTTCAGAATCTACTTTGATGGAGTAATTGACATAACGGATGCATTTTGCCTTCCTCCTTTGTCTAATAATGATGCCATTTTTCAAAACTATCCTAATAAGTTCTGAATTGATCTCTTCATCTTTTAAGTCTATCAATTCTTGTTCATCTTCAGTATCATCATTTTGCTCTTGAAACTCGTCATCCTCTTTATATTCTTTTGGGTATATAATTTCTAATTCTGCAGCATAGTCTGCTAAACACCAGTTTTCAAGCTGCCTTGGTCTTTGAGAATAACGCTTGATTATACTGCTTGAGTGAATGTCTGTGGAATTCTCTGGCAATTCTTCTAATGCAGATTTACTTTTTAACAGGAAAGTTCTTTCTTCTGGTGGTGAATTATTTATGAATACAACATCTCTTGAACTTTTTGTTAAAGGCAATTGTAAATTTAAGTATGCAGCTTCTTGTGCACTTATTTCAACTGCATTCAAAAACTTGTTTCCCATGTGTTGAACCTGTTTTTTCAAATCCATATTTCCTTCTCTTGCTTCTTTACATGCTTGATCAAGCAGGTTACTCATACCACGTTGAGACTTGCTAATGTAGGACACAATGTACATGGCACATGCGTATGGGTCTAAGACAAACTGCAAATCATGATTAGCTCGCCATGCTGTCAAAACATTTTTCATGTAAGGATTCACTCTTATTTCACAAGGGGTTCTCTTCAGAAAAAGCTGTGGTCCATCAAGGGAACTTCTGATTGAATTTATATAATCTTCTTTCTCCAGGTTCAGTGATTGTAGAAATTCATTGAAAGAAATATTTTTCCCTTCTTTCATATCTGCTAATTCTTTCTTAACCTTTGCAAAAATTTCTTTGTATCTCAATGAATCTGGATCATCTGTTGATAAAGGTTCCAAGATCAAAGTTGAATCCATAGGAGGCTGTGGAAATCCAAATCGACAAATGTCTTTTCCTTTTTTCCGACATGTTCTGGAATGTTTGTGAATTTGTAATTCTACAAATGGTGCAATTTCATCAGCACAGCTTGCAGAGCAAGAAGCATACTTGTCTATAAATTTTGCAATGTCAGTAACTGGATCTTGTTTAAATTTTGGAGCATCTTTAATCCACATGAGCATATGAATGTGAGGTGATCCTCTGTGTTGAAATTCAACACGATAAAAAAAATCTATCAGTTCCCCGACAGGATGATGCTCACTCTTCAAAACAGTATTGATAAACACTTGTACTCTATGATCAAAAAAGCGAACACATGTCACTGGATCTTTTTGCACCAAGTCAGTTTTTTCAGCCCATGTCATACTGTCTATCTCCTCATCAGTAAGCGATTTCTTAAGATTGAGTTGAGCAACTTGAGTAACTCAGGCCATCTTGTATCTGCTGCTGATAAAGATGCAAACCATGTTGGTAATCCCAATTGTCTAATCATGGCAAACAACTCTTTCTTTTTTGCCTCAAGATAAGGAGGACTATTACGTAAAGTTCTGAAAATGTAATATCCCTCATCTAATCTTGCTATCTTGTCAAGAACTTCCTGATTGCGAACATCACCAGCTGTTAATTTCTTGTCTGTGCCTTTGCATCTTCTTAATACAAGACTGACTTTGTCTGATATCTGTTTCATCTGAATTTTCTTCATTTTGAAAAACAAATTTGGCACATTGTTTGTGCTGCACGTCTGTCAATGTTTCTTAATTCCCATTTCACAAGATCACTGTAATGAACTTTAACTTCACGATCATCATTTGATGCCATCCTCTGACCACAGTAAATGGTTGGAAAAGACAAGTATTCTGCATCCTTATCTCTGTACAAACTCAATGGGGTTTGTCCTTCTCCTGGGGCAAATGTATACACCTGATCTTGAATAGGATTTGCATCATCCAGTAATGTGTCACAACTACCAGAATTCCCCTCTCTTTCATCAATTTCTTCAAAATGACTCTCTCCTAACACATTTGACATGCCATCAAGGTTTGTATTCCTTCCTTCTGTACACTCAGGTAACATGCCTTCAAGGTTTGTATTCCTTGCTTCAGTACACTCAGATGTGCTTGTGTTAAAATATTCTGAAATGATTTCACTGCTATCTGCAGTTATTCTGGCTTCCCAGTCTTCATCTAAATGAATTTTTGCATCTTTGTACATTTGGCTATGCCTCATCAACCAGTGTAATGCAATGATTACATGCTGTGGTCTCACATTTTCCACAAAATCACAAGTTTTGTAACTTAGTCTCCTCTTTAAACGTACTGGAACTGTTATGTCATTGTTAAACTGTCTTGGTAAAGAGTTTACAGTTGGTTGGATATCTACTGGAACATTAACAACATTTCCTCCTATAGATAACTGTCTTCCTCTAGGCAACTCTCTTATCTGCATAAATGGAATCCGTAAAGCAATGAGACGTTCTTCTAACTGATGAAGTTCAAGTTCTTCAGGTTTGGTAGGAAATTGTACATGGTTTGCTAATGACAACTTTGGCATTTTCTTTTCTTGTATTGATTTCTTACAGGTTAAACATATCCACTCTTTTCCTCCAACTGATATATATTTGGTGAGAAATTTTGCAACATCTTCAGATGGTAAATTTTTTCTAAGAAAGCTGCTATCTACAACTGAATGAGAAAACCAGGTCTGGTGACAGCAAGTACATACATATAATGGTCCTTCTTCTATTTTTTTGTTAAATACCGATATTGTTTCTGTCAGTGTTGATCCATACTTTCTCTGTTTTCTTGCAACCTTTTCCGTCCTACAAAAATGAGGATCTTTTCTTTTTTGGGCTTTAGCACTCTTTTCTCTAGTTTGTTCATTCTCACGATAATCCAAATTATTTCTCTTCACAGATTTTCTAATGCGTTCCAATTCACAAAATGCAGAATCTTCCCTACACTTCCGTTTTCTTCTGATATCTCTGTCACGCTCATTATTCATTACATCTATATTCGTTCTTTCTTTTTGTTTAGCAATTTTCTCTTTTTCTTTCTCAGAAAGTCTAAATATTTGGTCATTTCTCTTGCTTTGCCTTGCAGTTTTGTCCCTTTCTTTCTCAATGTTTCTTGTCTCTTTGTTTAACCGTTTTGCTTGTCTTGCAGTTTTGTCCCTTTCTTTCTCAATGTTTCTCGACTCTTTGTCTAACCGTTTTGCTTGTCTTGCTGTTTTGTCCCTTTCTTTCTCAATGTTTCTTGTCTCTTTGTTTAACCGTTTTGCTTGTCTTGCTGTTTTGTCCCTTTCTTTCTCAATGTTTCTTGTCTCTTTGTTTAACCGTTTTGCTTGTCTTGCAGTTTTGTCCCTTTCTTTCTCAATGTTTCTCGACTCTTTGTCTAACCGTTTTGCTTGTCTTGCTGTTTTGTCCCTTTCTTTCTCAATGTTTCTCAACTCTTTGTCTAACCGTTTTGCTTGTCTTGCTGTTTTGTCTTTTTCTTTCTCAATGTTTCTCGACTCTTTGTCTAACCGTTTTGCTTGTCTTGCTGTTTTGTCCCTTTCTTTCTCAATGTTTCTTGTCTCTTTGTTTAACCGTTTTGCTTGTCTTGCTGTTTTGTCCCTTTCTTTCTCAATGTTTCTTGACTCTTTGTCTAACCGTTTTGCTTGTCTTGCTGTTTTGTCCCTTTCTTTCTCAATGTTTCTCGACTCTTTGTCTAACCGTTTTGCTTGTCTTGCTGTTTTGTCCCTTTCTTTCTCAATTTTCCTTATTTCAGTGTCTAACCGCTTGGCATGTCTTGCTGTTTTGTCCCTTTCTTTCTCAATGTGTCTCATTTCTTTGTCTTGTCGTTTTTCCTGTTTTGCTGTTTTTTCTTTTTCTTTCTCAATGTTTCTCATGTCTTTGTCTTGTCGTTTCAATTGCCTTCCTGTTCTTTCTCTTCCTCTCTCAATGTTTCTTTTTTTATTGTCTAATCTTCTTTCTTGCTTTGCCATTTTGTCTCTTACTTTCTCAATATTCCTAGCATGTTCTTTTTTTCTCTAGTTTTTCATGTAATTTTTAATGTACTCTTTTCTAGAACATTTGATCTTTCCTTCCTCTTTTCTTTTGACCACATCTTTCTGTCTACATTCTTGATCATAAAAATATCTGTCAAGAAGGACATCATCTTTTTTAAATCCTGCTAATCTATCAGATGAACTTTCCTCTATTACTTGTATGACATCTGTACCTAATTCAATGATATTTACGGGAGTTAGTTCAAACTGCAAGTTCTGGTCAATAGAGAGAGATAATGCCAACTGTGAACAATGTTGTGCCACACCTTCCAACGTCTCTATTCCAATCAATGTACTTTTCCCATTGGCATCAAGTAATCCTTTCTGATCTCGTGCGTGGGAATCAAAAAGAAAGTATCGTTTGTCAACTTTCATCACAGAAAAAGTGTTTCCACCAAAACACACAAAAGAACATTCTGCCATTTCAAATGACCCTTGCAATGCATCTAGAATGGACATGCCAAACGATTCACCATCAATTCCTAATCTTTCATCATTTCGCATTAAACCAACTTGTGATTCAAAAGTTTGCACAGAAAAGCATTTGTCATAAACTTCTATCTCACTTGGTAGCTCATTTATTAATAAATACTCATTCTGCACAGTTGAACTTGCTTGCAGATAACCATATAGTTCATTCCCAGTTATCAAAATTCTGTCAATATCTGTTGACAACCAAGAATTTGGAACTTTTACCTTGGAAAAAATTATGCTTGATAATGCATTAGCCACACATTGTTTACCACTTGTAATTCCAAAAAGATCAGTACAGCCCTGATGAAAGTTTCCTTGCACAGATAAAAACATTCCAATACCAATACCCATTTGTACTTTTTTTCTCTTTTCTTTCCCATCCTCTAGTTGAATATTCCTTCTCTGGGGGTATGACTCCTGGCTTCTGTCATCATGAAATCTCTGTTCTATTCTGTTCTCAGGCATTTCTTCAGTTTTCTTTTTTAATTTTTCTATTTTGTTCTCATGTATTTCTTTCTCATTTTTGTTCTGTATATTTTCCTCATTTTGAATCTTGCACCTTTTCTGATTTGTCTTACTAACTGCATCACCCACTTCTGACAGTGATGGTACACTCGCTGGTGTACAAACGCATCGCGGCGAGTCAGTTAGTGGCGCCTGCCCTGCTTCACACTCTGGTGAAGGTACACTCGCTGGTGTACAAACGCACGACGGCGAGTCAGACATTGGTATGTTACCCCTCTCAGGGATAGGCAGACTTCCTTGAAGAGGTACCAACTTCAAGGCATTTAAAGGATCTGCACCTGAAACAGAATCCTTACCATCCTTTGAGAGAGTCTCTGCTAGCCATCTGCTGTGAACTTTATCTCTGGCTCTTTGGGATGCTTTTCCCTTTCTTGGCATCTAAGAAATTTGTAAACAATAGTCAACAACAAAAGCTAACCCCATCCTCACAACATCAGGGGTCCCCAGTCCATGTTCCTGCTTCTCTCATTGAGATGCACCGATCATGTTGGGGCTTTCATAAGTTGACATAAAATGTAAACAGAAAGTTAGTTCCAAGTTTAATATGCATGTATTAATGTGTAGAAAATTTGTGAATTTAGAACTATAGGAACTGTGAGCAAACTAACAAATAACCCCCCCCCCCCACTTGCAATTTTTTATAGTGCCCATTCAAAATTTTGTAAAGTGACCTTGAACTTGGTTGGTTAAAAAAAAAGACACATTATCTGGTCAAAAGCAATCTTATAATGAAATATGGACATCCAGTATTTCTCCACTAAAAATTATAGACCAGTCATGAATTTTACACTTCATAAACCAGTGACCTTGAACTTACCAGAAATGGGACAAGGTCACAACCACAAGCCATCAACAATCTTTGTACCAAGTATGAGCATCCCATAAATTTCCATTTTTTGCAAAGTTATAGCCTGCACAAAGTTTTAATACTTTTTTCCTGCCAGTGACCTTGAACTTGCCTGAAACACTTCCAGTCAAGGACATGACACATCCTCAAGTCATAAAAATTTTTATATTACATATGAGCTTTCTAATTCTAATTTACAAAGTTATAGCCCAGACAAGAATGATATTCCCTATCTGTCAGAGACCTTGAACTTGCTGGCATAACCCTGGATCAAGGTCAAGACACACCTAGTCATAAACAATCTCTGTACCAAGTATGAGCTTCCAATGATTCTCCAGTCAGTGCCCAGATAAAAAAAATTATACTTTTTCTTTCAGTGACCTTCAACTTGCTGGAATGACCTTGAATCAATGTCATGACACACCTTCAGGTGTTAAATAATCTCTGTAGTACCAAGTATGAGCTGCCAATGATTCCCTTTTACAAAGTTATAGCTCTGACAAGATTGCACAGACAGACAGACAAGGTGATTCTTATATATATACCCCCTTATTTCGTTTGCAGGGACATCAGAGTTACAAATGCAAAAACAGAAGTAATACCATGATTATTTTACAGAAAAAATGTTGTGTTGAGTAAGATTCATACCTACATGACAGCAGCTGACCCTTCATTACAAATTACAGATTAATAACTGTCACCAAAAGTATACACATTACACACTGATTGTCACCAAAGTATAGAGTCTAATGTAATTGGTTGAAAGAAAAGAAAAACAATCAGGATTTGTACTTTCCCATAAAATGTTGCTTCAGTCAGCCCTTAAAAATGAATAAAGTTTGTCGGAGGTCCCAGGCCATCATTAAAAATCTTTTTGTTTGATGTACTCCATCCTCACAATGTCAAGGTTTTGTAATCCAATCCACATTTTTCAAGGTGGGTAGTTTTTTTTTCTTAATATTTTCTAACATTTTGACAATCACATAAACCACAGACTTAGAAATTTTCATTATAGACACCTGATAGCTAAACAAATTAAATAAATCACATGTATATATTTCTATAAAATCTTTTAATCTAAAAAGTATCTTAGAAAATTGACAGACCTAAACTTTAAAAACAATTCCGATAATCTATTTAAAAAAAGAATTTGAAATACTGAAGAAAATGACTGGATAGGGGCTATTTTAATGGGCTGGTTGGAATACATCAAACAAATCATTTTTTATTACTGGCCTCATGGCCATGAGTAGGCTCAGGATCCTTGATGTTGTGAGGATAAGAAAACCTAGCATCACAATATTCATTCATATTCACCATAATCAAACTCAGTTCTAGCAATGTATGGTATGTAGTTAAAATCCACTTGTGACGTCCCTCTTTTGTTTGAGCGCTCCATTATTTTTCAGGAATGGAGAATTGTGAATTACATTGAAATTACATTGAAAACGGTATTTGCTATGTTCAAATTCTCCCGTGCCTCTACTATTAAGAAAAAACATGCTGGTACCACTGAGAATTGATCCCGGTACCCTCATCATGATAGTCAGACATTCATCTCACTATGCTATGGAAGCTGTTGACAAACGACGGACTTAAAGTACTTTATAACACTTTACTCGCCTTACTCTTCCTCTGTATATTATATATATATATATATATATATATATATATATATATATATATATATATATATATATATATATATATATATATATATATATATATATATATATATATATATATATATATAAGGAATAACTGTCTCATTTTTTGGATTCATGATGTGATCAATCAAGTGGCTTGCGTGATAATTTGCATAAACGCCAAAGGCGTTTATGCATAAAATAATCACGCAAGCCAATCGATTGATCATCGTCATGAATCCAAAAAATCTGACAGTTATTCCTTATATTTACATGCTTCTGATTCTTCAAATTCCCGTGTTAATAGCCCCGCTTCTGTCTCTATTTGTCCCGCCCCGAAAGTGATTTTTTTTAACCGCGCCTATCTATGAACCAGTAGATTTATGTAGAAATAAAGTATTTTTACAATTTGTAATTTTATCTCAGACAAAGACATTGGAAATGTAAATATATATATATATATATATATATATATATATATATATATATATATATATATATATATATATATATATATATATATATATATATATATATATATATATATATATATATATATATATATATTAAATACTACTAATATGTTTAATATATATTTACTGTGCATCTTCTATAATTTTTTTATTATATATTAACAAACAATTACAAGAATTTAAAACAGTGGATTTTAAGCCGGTTAATATACTCATAGAGCTCCATTCCTTAAAAGTAATGGGCCTCAGCTCCATTACTTTTAAGGAATGATGGAGCTAACTTGTACATTAACCCTAACATAATTGATGCACCGACTCCTTAATTTTTATCAGACCAAGTCATGGTATAAATAGGAATATCTGAACCAATGTTGTTTATTTCATACTGGAATAAGGAAACAAAATTTGAATATATATATAGCAGGGTTGTGGATAACCACTTGCCCACTCGCAAATGCGAGTAAAATTCACCGTGGGCAATTAGATATTAAAAATCTGGTTGCCCACATGGCGAACAATTTTTTTTCCAGAACATTATCACATATCAGTTTTTGTATTGCACTTTCAGTTTTTGAACAAATGCTCTAATAACCTAGATTATTTGTATTGTGTGCAAGCATATTAGTCAAACATGTACATGACTTAGATCAAACGTGGCGATTTATCAGATCATGCACACCTCTGTACAAAGCTTTAGATCTATGACTTACATATGGATTTTATTTTTTTTCAAGTCACTTGCCCATGGGCAAGTGGTTGATAAAATTTGACTTGCCCACCCTTAAAATTCACTAGCCCTGGGCGTCGGGCAATGGGATTTGTCAGCCCCATATTGACGAACATATTGACACTAGGAATTTTAATAAAGAAATCAGTAAAATAAATTAAATTTTTTTTTTCTATTTTTAATTAACATATAATGTGGGCTCCTGGGTCAATTGTGGGCCCGTAAAATTTGAAAAGTTAGGAGCCCACATGGCCCCTAAGTTTTCAAAAGTTAACCACAACCCTGTATAAACTAAAATGCATTGGTACAGCTCTTGCTAACACGCTCACTCGCCATCCATTTTCATTGTTTGGAAATCTGAAAGCAAACATTGGGAAAAATACCTGCTTTTCAGCATTCTGAATGGGGCCTTATTTCGACCCCCTACAGACCCTAAAAAAAATCCTGCAATATGTCAGGTTGCTTTCTGTTTCATATAGTATCATCTTTGCTGGCCCAGTGGTTCTTGAAAAAATTATAAAAAAGATGCCATCAAACTTTTACTTATTCTTAATTAACACCCCTTGAAAGAGGATGAGGCTTTTTATTTGTACAACTTTGAATCCCCAAGTTTGTTGAAATTGACCCAGTGGATCTGGAGAAGTCCAAAATTTTAAAATTTCACACACTGGCTTGGGCTCTCAGCTCGGGTGAGCTAAACAGATTAAGCTTCTTCACCAGAGACATAAATAATGTTATTTATGTCTCTGTCTTCACTAAAACAGAATTTATAATCAAGTAAAAAGATATCATTAACCTGCACACTGTCTAACCATAATGATTAAGTTGATATGTAGGTATAATTAAACATAACATGATACAAATAACAAGAGACTTTAAAATCCTGTTCATCAAAATCTCCCCATACGATATAAAGCATTCCTGGCCCATTCCCTTAGTCTACCTAAGATAATTTTTTTTTCAAGAAGCACGTGTTCAAATCTAGGTCATTGTTTCAAATTGTAAATACGGTTGAAAATTACAGAAACACATCACACGGGTAGAATATTCAACTTTTTATCGTATTTACCTAATAAGATTTTTTTAAACCCGTCACTGTGCTTCTCTAGAATATTTAACTAAAACATTATTCGATATTGGCAAATGTTCGTTTCCGGCGACTGTATGCGTCCGACACCGTTCAAGATTTATAATTATATCATACAACAAAGCGTAAAAAGTAAAATACAATACATCAGACAATAAATACCTTTATATAAGAAAAGAAAACGTGTTATCAAATACGGTTAAAATCCCGTAAACTGCAAAAAGAAGAGTAGTGAAATCTGTCATACACGTTGACGCTGTCCTTCTTTTACAATATGGCGACTGTTAGGAAAGATTTTTATGAACATCGAACCCGAGTAAATTTGATTTGTCAAAGGGGCACAGTAACGCATTTTTTAACGGTTGAATACATAATTTACACAAATACAGTAATATTTTATATTTCAACTTATTTTTCAAACAGATTTTATTCATTTGTATTCCAAGTTTGAATGTGATCAAAACTATGACACATAATATTTGGGGGGAAAAATCAAGGCTTATTTTTTTCATAACCATGGCAACCCTGTTCATGGAAATTAAAACCGTTATAGAGGATAAAATATCTTATTGAAGTCTTTTTGTATATTAAGCTTTCATCAGATCAAACAAAAACTGTAGAGAGAGTAGTACTTTAAAAGTATCAATGATTGTGCTGTTTTAGTAACCATGGCAACACTGCTCATTTAAATCAAAAACCAATAAAAAGTATTATGTGTCTTTACAAAATCTACAAAAGAATTGAGTTTTATTAAAATTCCAATGAACACAGTAGGTGGAGTAGCATTTTGAAAAAATTTAATGAAATTCATATTTTTAGCAACCATGGCAACATCAATCATTGAAATCAAAAACCGATAAACAGAATTATGTATCTTAGTGTAGTCTACTTGTGTGCCAAGTTATAATGAAATCAGACTAAAACTCTAAGAGGAGTAGCGTTTTGAATGTATTTCCCAGAAATCTCTATTTTTAGTAACCATGGCAACACCGATCATTGAAATCAAAAACCGATATACAGAATTATGCATCTTAGTGTAGTCTACTTGTGTGCTAAGTTTTATTGAAATCAGACCAAAACTGTAGGAGAAGTGGCGTTTTGAAGGTATTTCCAAGAAATCTCTATTTTTAGTAACCATGGCAACACCGATCATTGAAATCAAAAACCGATACACAGAATTATGCATCTTAGTGTAGTCTACTTATGTGCCAAGTTTTATTGAAATCAGACTAAAACTGTAGGAGGAGTAGCATTTTGAAGGTATTTCCCAGAAATCTCTATTTTTAGTAACCATGGCAACACCGATCATTGAAATCAAAAACCAATACACAGAATTATGTATCTTAGTGTAGTCTACTTGTGTGCCAAGTTATATTGAAATCAGACCAAAACTGTAGGAGGAGTAGCATTTTGAAAAATTGTTTACAGACGGACGGACAGACAGACAGACAGACAGACAGACAGACGGACGGACGACGGACACCTTACTATCGCATAAGCTCTTCTGGTCTCTGACCAGTAGAGCTAAAAATGTGGTAACTATAATTAAACAACAAAGGAAAAATCTATGATTTAACAACAGAGGTGGTAACTATGAATTAACAACAGAGATGGTAACTTATTAACAACAAAAGTGTTAGAATATTATTAAAATCAAAGTTGGTTAGATATGATTAAAGAACAAATTAAAGGAACTACCGGTAAAAATGAATATTTACATTTCTTATAAATTTCCTCTATGATTCTTTACAAAATAGAATACAGTTCATTTTCTCATGAACTACCATGAATGGGCATGAACATCTCCATTGTTACGTCATAATACCTTACTTGACCTCAAAACTATAATGCAAACTGTTTGACAGTTTAATGGCGTTATTTGTGGCAAATCATCAGAAAAATAATGTAAATATACGAAATGCATTTAATTATTGACAATTCATGAGGAACATGAACTATGTCCTCATGAATCTTCAAAAATGAAATTCATTTCTTAATTAAACAACAAAGATGATTAAATATGATAAAACAATAAAGGTGGTAGCTATAATTGAACAACAAATGTAGTACCGGTAATTATGATTAAACAACAAAGGTGCAAAGTATGATTGAACAACAATTGGAATGTGTTTTGTTTTATACCAGTGGTTAGAGGTAGATTTTTTAAAACATGTTTATAATGCAGTATGGTGCATGCGATTAATGAGGATTAATTTGATATCATTTTAGAAAACTTGTATATAACCTACAACTTAAAATCAAAATCAACTTCACAATGCAATGTTATGTTTTAAGCACATTTTAAAGCTTCAGGGAATCTTTTACATAACTGCAAATTTGATAAATATAAAAATACACATTTCTTTGTGGTAAAGAATACATCAATATGTAAAAGATATGATTTTTCTGGTAAGAAAAAATCCACCTGTCAAAGGGTTGTATTTATATTATGGGGGTAAGACAGATTCGATCGCCGGTGGCCAGAGAGCTCCAATGGTAAAGCACCTGACAGGTTCGAATCCCGGTCTGGTTCGTCGCATTCTCTCCTCTCTTGTTACATTTGGTGCCAAGCCATACCCTGCTAATCACAAGTTATAGGTCTCCCAGGGACGAGTCTGGATTTGTGTCTTTTGGGGTTGAATAACTTTTAAAGAGGAAGGAATGTTGTGGTCGGCCAGATTTGATCACCGATGGCCAGATAGTTCAATTGGTAGAGCATCTGACTGGAGGCCTGTGTTCATATTTACGAAAGTTCGTAGACGTAAACGTAGACGTAAGTTCAGACGTCGCGTGGATTTAAGTCTAAAACCGTATTTACTAAAAATCGTAGACGTTAAATTACGTCATAATTAAACTTAAATCTACGTCTACTGTGCCCCTACACTTATCTTTATTTACGAGCAAGAAAATGGCAGCACTTCTACTGACCATAGCAAGAGATCGTAGTTTAAGACGCCAGCGAGTTTTCCGAGATCGTACCAATCCGTTAGATATTTACAGCGACCTAGAATTGATACAAAGATATAGATTCCCACGGCACACCATCTTAGATTTTGTACAAAATGTTGAAAACCGCTTGGAGAGACCCACAAACAGATCAAATCCTTTGCCAGTGACTTCTATGGTAAGATGTTTTGTAAATATTGAGCCCGATCTAATCGTGATGAGTGTATAGTGGCGGATCTAATGAACAAGACTCGTTTCCGTTCATATTCCGTCTTATCAGTTACAGTATACATACATTATTGAAACGATACGTGCATTTTTCGTCATCGTATATTGGAAAGACCTAATCATTAAAAACAATAATTATTGTTTCTGCAATATATAATTTATATTTTAGATCTATTCAGTGAATAGTATTCATTTACAATACTGTACATTTCATGTACTTGCTAGAGCAGATCGTTAATACAGACTTGGCAGAAAATGTAGGAAAAGGAGATTTTTAATATTTCAAACATCCCCTCCTCTCAAGAATATAACCCTTTCATAAACGAAGGAAAGAAATGTCAATAGACCACAATGCTCACCTGAGTAACCATATACTATATAGTATATATATCTTTCCCTCTATGCACTATAGGAGTTTTTAATTTTGCATATAGAGAAAATAATAGTGTGTAGAGGTGTATTTACTGAGCTTATCAATATATTCAACATAGGGTACCTTGCATTTACCTCCAGGAAAAATGTTTCAAGGCAATGGAGTACTGATGAACAGAAATCACTGTTTTTTACATAAGTGGACAAGATACATGCAAGTGCAGTGTTCAATCTATTCATATTGGCCTATTAAATCTTATGAAAAATTTAATTTAATCACACATTAAGTGATGAATTGTACATTTCAATTTATTATATTCTAGATTAAGGGGCAGATTACTCTATCTGCATAGACATACCACACAATCAGAACTCTTTAGTATGCAGTGTATAGACAGCTCTTAAATATGTTTTGACCTTGAACTCAAGTGTCAATTTAGAAAGAAGATAATTAAGTGTACAAAAACATGATTCATATATTATCAAATTTTCTAAACCCTCTGAGATTCTTAAGAAATAAATAATGTTTAAATGCTCACTAGTCACATGAAATCCTGTGAAGCTTCTTATAATTTTTTTTTATTCATGGACATTTCTCCCTTTTATATTTGAGGCAAACATTTCAATTTAAATGTTACACCACCCACTCACTGAAATATTGTCTGCATGTTGCCTCAAACTGTGACCTACATCAGGCCATGACCTCTTAATTTGCAACAGATGTGTATGTCACTACATATGTTCAAGTAATTCCCGTGATCGGGAGGTCGTGAGTTCGAATCTCGGCCGCGACTGACCTAAGTCGATAAAAAATGGGTAGCAACTGTTCCTTCGCCATGCGCTCGGCACTTTGAAGTGAAAGTTGCGGGTCCTTCGGATGAGACCTTAAAAACCGAGGTCCCGTGTCACGGCAGGCGTTGGCACGATAAAGATCCCTCACTGCTCAATGGCCCTGAGTGCCGAGTAAAGGTCAAAATTTGAAGCCCTTCACCGGTATATGGTGACGTCTCTATATGAGTGAAAAATTCTCGAATGGGACGTTAAACAACATACAATCAATCAATCAATCAAGTAATTCCCTTCTGTAGCAATTTAATACAATTGAATAGTTAAATATTCAAATACTCATATTTATTAAACATTTATATTAATCCAGAGAAAACATAATTAATTTAAATACCACAGGAAAATGCAATTTAGAAATATTTATGTACAAAATTCTTAGGTATTGTCAACTCTCAGGGTCCTGCATGGCCAAAGGAGATTTCCAGTCTGAGGCTGCAGACATTCATGGCATCTCTCAGCCCTCATTTAGCAGAATGTTTATGGATGTTGTTGATGCCCTGAATGGAAGTTTACATAATATAATCTTCCCTTCTCGACCAGCTGAGATTCTGAAAACCAAAGAAGACTTTCTGAGATTGTCCAATTTTCCTAATGTTGTCGGGGCCATTGATGGGACTCTGATTCCCATCATTGGAATGTCTACAGATGATGAACACGTGTTTGTGTCCAGGAAAGGGTTTCATGCCATTAATATGCAAGGAATTGTGACAGCTGACCTGAAGTAAATATATATCATATATTTTAATAATATTCCTTTTTTTAACGAAAAAGTAAGTCTGTCATTGCTGTAGTAAATATCCTATTAGGAAAATCTGTATATGTGGTGTTCTTTGAAATAGCCTTTCATATAAATCAAAGTTTATGTGCATAAACACAGTGCCAGTATTCTTTTAATATCACAAGCAGTAATCAAGAGGCCCATGGGCCACAATGCTTAACTGAGACAATATGGCCCTGCTGTTCTTCATCAACAGATTTCTTCTCCTATATGTTCATATGTAAAGCTTTGATCCCCCATTGTGGCCCCATCCTACCTCCAAGGGTTATGATTTGAACAACCTTGAATATACACTTCCCGAGGATGATTCCACATAAGTTTCATCTTTCCTGGCCCAGTGGTTCTTCAGAAGAAGATTTTTAATAGATGCCTTATCTTTTTTACTAATTCTTAATTATCTCCCCTTAGAAGAAAGTGTGGCCTTTCATTTGAACAAATTTGAATTCCCTTCACCCAAGGATACTCTATGCTAAGTTTGGTTGAAACTAGTTCAGTGGTTCTGGAGAAGAAGATGATATTGTAACATGGGCCACAACACTCACCTGAGTTACATTGGCCCAACTGTTCTTCACCAGATTTCCCCTTGTATTTATACCTATTATGGCCCCACCCTACCCCCAGGGGTCATGATTTGAAAAATTTAGAATCTATACTACCCCATGATGCTTCCACATAAGTTTCAGCTTTTCTGGCCTAGTTCTTCTTGAGAAGAAAATTTTTTTCTATATATTTCAATGTAGTAATTGGATTCCCTATTGTGGCCCTGCCCTACCTCCAGGGTCATGATTTGAAAAATTTAGAATCTACACTACCCAAGGATGCTTTCACATAAGTTTCAGCTTTTCTGGCCCAGTGAGTTCTTGAGAAGAAGATTTTTTAATGACCCCACCCTTTTTTTTTGTCTTTTCTTGATATCTCCCTTTGTAAGGGGGCTTGGCCCTTCAATTTAACCATTTAAACTCTCCTCACATAAGGATGCTTTGTACCAAGTTTGGTTAAAATTGGCCCAGTGGTTCTTGAGAAGAAGTTGAAAATGTGAAAAGTTTACAGACAGACGGGCAGACAGATGGACGGACAATGGACAAACGGTGATCAGAAAAGCTCACTTGAGCTTTCAGCTCAGGTGAGCTAAAAAGTTAATGACGCTGAAATCAACACCGTTGACGGCAGACAACGGATAAATTGTGATCAGAATTCTCACTTGAGCCTTTGGCTCTGGTGAGCTAAAAAAAAAAATTGGTATTGCAATACTGCTGGATATATCAACGAAAATGAAAAAGAATTTGTGTGTCTACCACTGATTTCCACATTGCATGATCTTAACAAATATTTAATCATGTATTTCAGATTTATAAATATAGTTTGCAAGTATGGAGGAGCAACCCATGACGCATACATACTTGCAAACAGCAACATTCCAGAAACGATGGAGCAGCTACCAGGTGGGGGCTGGCTTTTGGGCGACAGTGGTTACCCTCTCCGCCCATGGCTAATGACACCAATACTCTCTCCACAGACCCAACAGCAGGAGAAGTATAATGAGAGCCACATCAAAACAAGGAATTGCGTTGAGAGGGCCTTCGGTGTCTTAAAGTCTAGATTCCGGCAAGTAAAAAAAAAAAATAAATGATTTAATTCAGTTTTGAGTATTACAGAACCACTGTATACAAAATACAGATATGACAATAATCATAGACGCAAAACACAATAAAAGAAATGTAATATAAAAGGAAAACATGAAAACATACAGAACACAGGTAGGTTAAGGCTTCCCGTAGAATATGACAGTGCACTCTGTACCTTCACATCTCTGAACTACCAAATATGACGTCATAATGGAAAATGACGTCAGGTCACTGCAAACTTGAGGTATTATGACGGGGAGAGTGACATGAAATTTACACTTTATTTCAAACTGCATGTAAAATGCTAGATAGCTATTGCAAAATTCACGGGTCGTTAAAGGTTTTTTAAGTCTTATATGTCTGAATATTTTAAAAATACACTGCTTACCTACCCTTGATTGAAATTCATCATGTTCAAAATGCTTATGAAAAATGTACTTTTGAAATGTACTCTGTTTTATACCCGTGGTAGGAGGTAGAATTTATTTTGTGTGTATAAAAGAGTCTGGCGCAGGTGATTAATGAGGATTAATCTGAGAATTTTTGTGGAAATCTGTAAGAAGAGGTTGTTCTCTAACTGAATCTTGCTTGGGAAAAATGTGTGTTGAGAAGATGAAAATGTAAAAAAAAAAAAAAAAAATTATGACAACAACCACGATGACAGACAACGGACAATATTTGATCAGAAAAGCTTACTTGAGCTGAGCTAAAAATCAGGATTTATGATAAATTCACAAAGTATTTTACTGGTTGATTGAGGGGTATATATGTAGAATAATAATTTTACTCTGCATTCTTAAGTTTCATCTCCCTTTGTCAGTATATATCAAAATTGGTAATGGTTATGGAGGAATAAAAAGTATCATACCTTAATGTATGTCCAGCTTAACCCTGCAAAGGGGAAATAACTTTTGTAAATGTAGACATCATTTATAAATATTTTGGTTATCCTGTTAAAAGAATTACAATGTGCTTTACTTTAAAGAATGAAGTTAAACTAACCTAATACATGAAATATAGCAGTCTGATAAAAGTTATCATTATAAAATTTTACAGTAATACATGTACATTCTAAGTTGGATATAAATGTAATGTGTAATACTTACTCTGGTGTGCATCAGAAAATTATTCAACAAAACTTCAGTTGTGCCTATATGCAGGGAAGTACGTTTATTGAGAAAACATACAAATTATAACCTTTCCATTACCAAAATCAAAATAAATTGCTGTAAATAATAAGTTCATTATACTATTTGATTTAAAAAAAAAAATAACTACTTTGAAAGAATTTTTCTTTTAAATACATGTAATACAGTGTATGTATATTTTTAAAAACAAGATATGTGTATTAATGATGTGAAGGGTGGCAATTTCTAATTTGAATGAAATTAAATGAATGTAATTTTTGGTCTTTCTGTGCATGAGAATCTACGAGTTTTTGATATTTATCGTCACCATATTAAATTTTCTACAAACTATGAGATTTCCAAAGGTTTTAAGACTGCATGAAATTTTCAAATTCTGTTCTATGCTTTTGAAAAGTAAACACTGTATTTTGTAATCATGTTACAACATGAAAGTCCAGTTAATTTTCCTTTCCTGTGTCTTTTTTTCAATTAATATAAATGTATCCAGTATACAAATTTTAATTTCAGTTAATATATATGCCACCAATTTTTGTTAAACATGCAAATTTGTTAAAAATGTTTTTAGTCAGAGATGTTTTTGTTCCCTAAGTTCACAAATAAAACCAGTGATTAGCTGTCATTGTAATTAATGTTTAGTCATAATTTAAATTCCATTCAAATTTGTCATCAGGTATTGCAATATACTGTCACAGGAAAAATAATCATTTGTTACAGTAAAAAACAGTGAATATATAATTATTACCTTAGTTTGTTTTCTTTTTAATTTATCAATTCCATTCAATAGATCAAATTCTCCGATAAAAATGAATTTAAACAAATCAATATATAAAAAACTCAGCACAAAAACTAAATACAGAAAACATACCAGAATTTGTGTCCCCCACTTAAGATAGGAAAGAGGGTGAGAAAACTGGGGAGAAACATTCAGATGGAGAAATATCAAAAAAGGTCGACCTTGAGTCCTTGACCTTTCGGCTTTTGGACTTTGTAACAAGCAACAAAGTTACATGTATAGCCCAGACAAGAAACTTACACTTTTTCTGCCAGTGACCTTGAACTTGCAGGAATGACCTTGGGTAAAGTTCATGGCACACCCTCAGATTATAAACAATCCTCGTATCATGCATGAGTTTCCAATGAATCTCCATTACAAAGTTTAACCCTAATAAAAGAGTTTTACCCTTTTTCTGCCAGTGACCTTGAACTTGCCGGAATGACCTGGGTCAAAATCACCACAAACTGTCATATCATAAACAATCTTTGTACCAAGTATGAATCTCCAATGATTCTCCATTACAAAGCTATAGCCTGGACAAGATTGCATGGACAGACGGACAAGGTGATTCCTATGTACCCCAAAACTTCATTTGTATGTGTGTGTGTGTGTGGGGGGGGGGGGGGGGGGTATTATTAAAACTCGGATAGAAGACGGCTAAAGGAGGGAACACTGGAAGTTGATTTTTCCTGCAATAAATAATACACATTTCGTAAAATCTGAAGTTTTTCTTGTTCTATCTCCAGTCTTTTCTTCTTTATGGCTAGTTTTTCTTCCTCAATTTCAACAAGTCTCTGAGTTTCTGTCGAATATTCACATAACTGATCTCTTCGTTTACCTTTTTAAAAGGAAAATTTATTTCATGTTTCGGTTTTATTTTTAAAACAGTATAAAATAAATTCACAATTAAACTTGGTTTAAAAGAATTTAACAAAAAGAACCATAAAACTTACAGATTAATTGTTCGCATGTGATGATTTTTTTTCTTCTCTTTCATTATTTTTTTTAATAAACACTGAAACACTTTTTCCCCCTCTAAAGTTATCATGGCAAATTCTTGCAAATTACTGGGGGGGGGGGATGTTACATTTAGTTCAAGTACATACATGTTTACATGTCTCCTACAATGTAGCTACTACTTGGGCATTTTAACCCTTTGTATTTCTTCAGTTTTGCATACATTACCACTTAGAACATTGCCAGAATTTCTAGATGATGCTGTCCCTGATTTAAAAAAAGCATTAATTTTTTTTTTTTTTAAATGCTCATTGTTATAACTGAAAACTAGAGAAAAGGCATATTGATCAATACATCATAGACAATCTTTGAGCCAACTATTTCTTTAACTCTCTTACCTCTAGAATGTCTAGGTGATGGTGCTGTTAGCAAACAGGATTCCTCTGTAAAGTCAAAGGAATGCTTGCAGACAATTACTGGTATAAAATAGCATATCAATTATCATTTCTTTTGAAAAAAAAATATGTTTAAATGATTTATAACTTTCACTCTAATACATGGTGGAATTTAAAAAAAGAAGAAAAACAAGAGCCACAATCCTAAACAGTACTGAGTCAACCTGACCTTGCTCTTGGTCAATCTTTGTTTTCACTATGAAATTAACAAGAAAAATTTTGATCAATCCCAATCCTAGCCCTCAGGGGGATATGGATTTACTTTACAAAACTGGAACCCACATTATTGGGATTCTTAATATCAATATATGACTAACATTTCTTTCCTTATATTCTCCAAAAAAATACATTTGTATCTGACCATATTGATTTACACTTACCTTGACTTAATAAAGATGAGTCAGTTCCTGTTGATACTTGAGAGTCTTTACAAATAATTTATAACAAGGTTAATACATATATACATGTGCCTACATGAAAACTTATTAAGATTTTTTTTTTATCCTGCTTGGTTTAATCTCAAATCACATTGTAATATGCAAGTACTAGCCTAAAGAGAAAACTGGTCCATCATTAAATGAGTTCATAAGTTCTTTAGCTGGAACTGCAACAAATGTATTTCTTTATGTAAATATACTTTTTCAATTATGGGAAAAAATACACATATGTGTCTGTGTGTTTCTGTTGAAACGCATTCAGTACTCTCAAGATCTCTCTCTCTCTCTCTCTCTCTCTCTCTCTCTCTATATATATATATATATATATATATATATTGACAGAAATATATTGTCATAATCTTACCCTCTGTGATAATCACTGAAGGGACTGCCTCAACACATCTGTCTTGACCTCCCTGTGATACATGTACCTGAGTAGATGTCCCTTGGGACATGTTCGATGATGTGCATGTAGTACTGGTATCAACCCCATCTTCAATTCCACATATTGAGGTCTGAGGAATTGTCTGCAAGTTCTAAAGTTGTTGACAAGATAAAAGCATTTTTTAAATTCTTGGGTCAATTTACATTAACAGGACCTGGTGCAATTTGATTATTTTTATAGCATTTACACATAAAGAAAAAAATAATAAAATAATAGGGGGTACATTAGGCTCATTTGATTTTAAGACATTTATTAAATTTTCACCGAACTATAACAGTGCACTAATTCAGAATTTAAATTTATTCTGTTTTAAATTTAAAAAAGACAGAAACTCAAAAAAAAAAAAAAAAAAATGACACAGAAGAATTCAAGATATGAACATTAACATCGTGCAAACATATATTAGTTCATGCTTGGAGACCTAATCCTAAAACACTACTTGAGAACATGCTGTGCAGTAGTGATGGGAATCGAACCCATTATCTCCCTAGACAGTTACAGACACATAGGGTATATATTACATGGAAGACATGACATTTCCACATTAGGTGCACTGATGTTAGTTCATACTTAACCAGTTACCCTCAATCA
This sequence comes from Saccostrea echinata, assembly GCF_033153115.1. Lineage (NCBI taxonomy): Eukaryota > Metazoa > Mollusca > Bivalvia > Ostreida > Ostreidae > Saccostrea > Saccostrea echinata. The sequence continues at coordinate 9,379,311 of NW_026889795.1, read as the reverse complement.
TGAATTATCTCATGAATTATTAGACAGTTAGTCACACATAAGGACACCACTTTACACACACAAAGGTAAACCAGGAAAATTTTCATGCATATACCTTTTCATAAATTTTATATTTTAAAGTATGCCATCTAAAAACTTAATATTTTGTCACAACATTTCATAAATTAATTAATAAAATACCTACACATGATAACAAAATATCTACTCAAGTCTGCATCAGCATGTGTCCTTCACTCAACCTATAAGCTAATACCTACCTTCAAACAGATGTAATATAAATCATAGAATGTTCAATGGCAACAGTTTTAAATAATTCTATAATAATTGACATGCCCTTCAACAATATAAAACCTAAAAATATAATTATAAACAAACTTTTTCCTCCCATGGCTTTAATGAGGATATCTGCATGGGCCCTCCCCCTGTCTGTCGTACACTCTTCCTTCGCTGGCTTTCTTTTTTTTTAACAAATGACTGAAGGTCTTGCCATTTTTTTTTTATGTCTGTCATTTCCCTTCTGCACTGCACACTAACAGCATTTACTCTACATGTAAATGCATGTGTATTTGAATGGTAATTGTAAACGAGGAAAAAAAATATTTGAATGTCAAAGAAAATAATATTAAGGTTTTTACGTAACGGCATGGTTATAAATACATAGTGAAAAAGTTAAACAGCCCTTGTAAAAGCTCTAACAATTATCTCTTACAGTTTATTTTTCACATAAAAATAATTATTAATTTCAGTCTATTCATACAAATAACAAATAGTTGTGATTATACTTTTACTCTTAACAATTTCTTAAGGAAGCGATTTCATATCAAGAAAAAGATTTCATTCCTAATTGTTTACTTATCTGTGACAGCCTCCCAGGCCTCCGTCTTCATGCTGTTGGTCAGACAGGGAGAAAATTTCCCATAGAGAACCCTGTAGTTAGTGGACACCGCGTCCACTAACACTTCCACCTCCAAATCGCTAAAATTAGCTTTGCGTTGCTTCTTTATGTCCATCTGGGGCACCTCCATGATCGCAGACGACTGATGTAAAAATTCGCGCACTGAAAAGTGAAACTAACGAAAGCGCATGTGTACGCACAATCGTACATTTAAGAATTCGTAACTTACGTCTACGTCTACGAGTGGCTTTGTAAATACCAAGTTACGTGTTCGTATCTTTAATCTTAAGTCAGTCGTAACTTTTACGTTTACGTTTACCTCTACGAACTTTCGTAAATATGAACACTGATTTCGAATCCGGTATGTTCCGTTACATTGACAAAACATCGATGAAACAAAGATATCAACAGTCTTGTTCAAAGTCATCATTTGGCATGTTCTATGGTCGATACTATGACCTTGTCAGCAAATACCATCTATCATTTAGTCGAATGCTGACTGATGTTTTTCATTGTAATTGTTAAGCTATTATTCACACACTGAATTGTCTAGAGATCTTTCCGTTCTTCCAATCATGACAATGAGCACAGGTCGATTGTGACCGGTCGACAGATGATGTTTACTCCTTCATGGCACCTAGTATCAGCGCTGGTGTATTTACAGATCCGTATTTGTCTTGCTGTGAATATGTATCGTTTCTGTGGATGGTTGAGCTAAACACTGTTTGTATCTCCATATTTTTTTTCGCCTTTCCTCTTACATAATCAAAACTGATTCTTCAAAAATTATTTTGATATGAAGATCTGTCAAATTAAGGACTGATTGATAAGTTTTCTGTAGAGCAGTTGTTTTCGAAATATCTAGGAAACTGGGCTAAGGAAAATGGCCTATTAACTGCAATGGATAGCATCTGTCAAATGAAAATAGTTCTTATTCAATATTGTATAGCCATAACTTTCAAAATCAATTTAGTATAATTAATATGAGGTTTTGTAATATTTCGTTTTATTTTTTTTTTTTTCAGCTCAGAAACGAATTGTAGAGTTCATGTCTCACTGAGATGACAGTCTAAGAATAAAATAAATCATATACAGCACCAATTTTGATGCACCAGATGCGCATTTTGACCAAAAACAAAAAACAAAACAAAACAAAAAACAAAAAAACAAAACAAAACAAAACAAATGGTTGGTGTTTTGATGTTTTGTAGGACTTTAGTATTGTTAACTATTCCTAAAAAAATATTAACAAACATACGAAACGGCATATGTAAATCTATTACACAACCAGTTGAGAAATATAATCTATGATGTACTATTTGTTCTTATTAATTACTACACCATAGGAAAGGCACTTTCAAACACTATGATGGAAAAATCATTGAAACCTTTGTATGAATGTTTACATGATTAATTTCCTTGCATTATGATCTATTTGTAATAATTAAACAGTATTTGATGGGGGTATTATACGCCATGGTGGTGTACTTAATTTTTTTCTGACAGTGAGATGTAAAAAAAAAAAAGCCTGATACCTTCATTGCAAGCACCTTGAGTAATGTAATTCAATGTTAGATGTTTAATTAAGGTTTGAATTTATTTCACGTAGCATTTATTTTTCCGTATATGTGAGCACACGGTGATTTTAACCTAAAGTCTTCCTCTATAAAGACAAAAGAGAGAAAAAAAGAACTATCTTACCTTTATCAAAAACATGTGTTAGATGGCAAAGAAATACCTGAAGTAGAGAATTAATAATAGTATTTTCAAGTCAGATAATTCCGTTAATGAGTTTGAGATAAATGGTATCTATTTGTATTGGGATTTTGAGGGAAAACAGAACAATTTAGATCAGTAGAGTGAAAAATATTGAGATAACGAACAGTATTCAAGCTCAAAGTTCATTTAAACAATACAAATCGGGGCCAGAGCAAATATACACCTCCAAAAACTCAGAGATGGGATCAGATGCCATGGAAGAGTGAACATCCCTGGACGACCGGTCACATCCACCGTGTGTCCATTGTCATGATCGGGATAAACGGGGGTAAACCGGTATACAATTCAGTGTGTAAATAATGGACTAAGGATGAGTATGAAAAACGTCAATCAGCATTTGACTCAATGAGAGGTTGTATTTGCTGACAAGGTCATTGTATTGATCAAAAAAGTTGCAAAATGATGACTTCAAACGAGACTGTTGATAACCTTGTTTCATCAACTTGTTTCTCAATAGCTTGCCTCTTTTTGAAATTGTTCCTACGGAAAATATGCTCTAGACATGCGTTTCGAATCAACCGAGAAACATTAACTCCATGTGCAGGTGATCGGCTTATATTTCTACATAAGTAAGGTAAGGGAAGTTGACGATTGAGAATTTGAACTCATCACGTTTATCATAAAGCTTGGTTATTAGGTTACCATTAACGTATTTTTCGAGTAAAATATCTAAATATGAAACAGATGTATCAGACTTGATGTATCTTTTATTTCAAGCAAAACCGGGATATATCGAGTCTACATATGAAGGGAACCCTAACAAAAAAAATATTATAGTAAACTATAGTTAACTATAGTTTACTATAGTTAACTATAGTAAATCAAAGTTCCAAAGTTTTTACTATAGTTAATTAAAGTTTCAAAGTTTTCCCTCTACTTAATCAAAGTTTCAAAGTTTTTTCATTAGTTTAACAACCCATGTATTTTTATTATTATTTTTTTTGATTATTTAGCCGTTTTAGGATATGGGTGGATATGGGGTTGGTTGGGGCTGGTTTTTGTTGAACATCTTTATTTAAATATACAAAGTAGTTAATTAAAATGCAATATTTACATTTATAAATTAAAAAAAAACATGTTGACTGAAGTTGATGAAGCAGATATTTTGATTCTAAATGACACAATTTTTTTTTTTTTTTTTTTATATAATTTATTATTTTTTCTCAATAAATAAGACTTACGTTACATCAGCATAACATTAAAATTAAATGCATTGAAATAAATATTGCTTATTTATCGGCGCAAGCGACAAACTTTACATTAAAATTCATATGTTGTACATTATTCTTTTAGGGGAGGGGTCGGGTTTTTTAAATGTTCTCTAAAGCTTTTATAAATCTTTAACTTGAAATATCATAAAATGTAAAGAATGGGAATCAAAAACATAATTCCACTGGATTTATAGTACTTAATCAAAATTTCAAAGTTTTTACTATAGTAAATCAAAGTTCTAAAGTTTTCACTATAGTAAATCAAAGTTCCAAAGATTTCACTATAGTAAATCAAAGTTCAAAAGCTTTTACTATAGTAAATCAAAGTTCCAACGTTTTCACTGTAGTAAGTCAAAGTTCCAAAGTTTTTACTTTGGTACTATAGTTAACTATAGAAAACTATAGCTAACTATAGTATTTTTTGTTAAGGAAGTATTGTTAATTGATAATATGTCGTCGATATATCTCAATGTCAAATTGAAGGCCACAGCAAAATTGTTTTCTTCTCATGCAGAAGTTTTTGAATAAATTCTGCCTAATAAAAAAAAAATATAGGTCTGCTTACAACGGTGCGCAATTGGTCCCATGAGAATTCAAACAGTCGGAAGACCTGACCTCCAAAAGCTACATAGATATCATCAATCAGAAGCTCGAGCATCTTTTTAACATCAACTTCAGAGTACTTGTGTGTACAATAAGATTTTTTTTAACAAAATAATCTTGTAAATGTCCAATGACAAGTTAAGTATATTTACGAGTCCCATTTTAATGAAAAAAAAAGCTGTCTATAGTTTCAAAAAGACTGGACTTTATTTTATCGTTGGGAATAGTTGAAAAAAGTGTTGAAAAGTCATACGTTTTGATGTTATTGATTCTGGTAAAATTTTGTAATTTTTAATTTTTTCTAAAAGTCCTTTTGCGTTTTTCAGTATCTACATCTGATTCACAACACTTCTCAAATATATTATTGTACAGTACTCCTGAAGTTTCTCCTTCACTGCTGTGAATACTCTAGTGAGGAGTAAAGAAAGAGGCTTGGTAGAACATTAACTGGAGACGGCTAGGTATCTTTGTTTGTAAGGGTTTTTGTGAAGTTTTTGGAATCCAGTATAGATATGGTAATTAAAATACATTGTGATTGTTGGGAACATTAAAATATTTAAAACTGACATATGGTTTTGAAGAATATATCCTTAGAAAGGGAGCTATGGGTATAAGTTTTATGACTACTTGCAGAAATAAATCCTAGTTCCTCTAAAACACAATTCAAATAATGAGCCTTACAAACAAAGGCAGTGTTGTTCAGTACGTACTGATCGTGTAATCTAATTCTTTTTTCACTTCTGAACTACTGAACACAGAAAGATAGATGATTTTAATTTCCCCCCCCCCCCCCCAATTTGCTTATTGTGATATTTTAACATACATCTGATAAATTTATTCTTTTCTGACCAAGTGTCAAGGTCTTTTTCATGTTTGTTCCATCGCCTGGCGTAATCTTCCACACAATTCATTGTATTTCTAAAATTATAATGCCAGTTAAGAGATCGCGGTTCCCTAGATTTTGGTTCTTTTTAAATAAGTGATTTAAAGTCCTCATTATTAACTCTATTTACGTCACCAGTTATAACTTGTCCAGCAGGACCACAAGTGTAGGCTGAAGAAGAACATGAATACGATAGAGGATTATGTTTCAGATGTTTGATATCCAGGTACTGTAGCGTTTTCTTTTAATTAAAAAGTTTGGAAGCATTTGTGAGAAATACTAGGTGTGGTTTTCAACTTGAAATCTGGCTGAATACAAGACTGGGCCCTTTTGTGATTACTAATATTACTGATATTAACTGCGTCAATTCCTTTGTTGGTATATTGAAATTAAAAGAAAAAACGGGTTGTTTTGGCAGTATAACTACATTTCCTTTTTTTGAACAAAAAAATTCTTCAGGAGGTGAATTAATTTAATAAAATTTACTCAGTATTGATACTTGTGATTATAGACAGTGATACATGGCATTGTTTAACTGGACGCATATTTGAAAAAAAAAACCCTGCAAATTTAAAAAGACATGCAAATTAAAAAAAAAATATTACAGTGTTTCAACTAAACAGTCTCAGAAAAGTTTAACTAATTGCTCATTGAGCTCATTTTCGTAGGTTGAAAAATTTATATTAATTGCATTATAACGCGAAACTTTCGCGAATAAACGCGTAACATTCACGAATAAACTCAAAACTTTCGCGAATAAACACGTAAATTTTGCGAATAAACACGTAACTTTCGCGTTATAACGCAAAACATTTGCTCTAAAACCTTGACATTTGCATAAATTTCCATTTTCTCTTGATTTCATGATCTTGTTTATTTATTACAATGAAAACAGAAAGCTATTTTGAACTTCCACCATCAGCTGCAATTTTAAATTTTATCACCATTGAATGTGTCTCTCCTCTTTTTTAATCTTTTTCACCGTTGCATTTTGTCTTTCTCAACGCTGTTCAAACAATTCAAAGTCTATGCGTGTTTTTCCAAAGTGAAAATTTATAATAATGAATTTAGGGAAAAGATCACCCCTTTCCGGCGTCATTTTTTAACACTCTCTATAGAATTTGAAACGAAATGAAGAACTCAGAAAATTGACAAAAGGAGGCAAATTTGTCAATTTTGTCCCATTTGTGACTTAATGTGAAAGTTGGGTGACAAATATTCATTTGTCCTCGTTAGACTCACTGTAGATGTACAACATCCTATTTTGAGGTTGCGCCACGTGGTCATACCATTGCTTACGAGAACATTGACAATTAATTGAAAGTATACAAACTCTTTGATGTATTTTTAAACAGGGTTAATTTATGGCGCTAGTCCAGGAACTTTTTAATAACTCCTCGATGTATATATAAATTGTGGAGGAAAATCAAGAAAACTAGAACCCTCCTCCTCGATAAATTTGTAACTAACTGTATCAAATTATAATCATTCTTTAAAAAGCATAATATAGCAAATTAAGCTAATGAATTGATGCATTGTTTCCTCACTTTTAAGCAGCTTTCTACAGTATATAAGTTTTAGTCAAAATGATGGATTGCTTAATATACTATTGGTACAGTTGTAGTGAACTTTAATGACAAAACAGCTTAGAGAAAAGTGACAAGTGGAGATCTTCCTGCAAAAAAAATCATTCTAAAGAATTTCTAAGATTCAACAAGTGAAAAACAAGAAAATCTTTAAAGGAATATTCATTTGATTAATAAGTACGTTTTCTTAAAAAAAAATAAAATGCAATATTCTGAAGACTAGTCTATCCTATTCTCGCACCATTTCTCTTTTACATCTTCTGACGAAATGTCATTTATAAATTCATCAAAGTCCCCGCCTTCGTTCATGTTTCTTATCTATCAGTCAAAATCAAAGGTTCCAATATAATTAATTATTCTATACATATAATTCCGTGTTATAACGCGAACGTTTTGCATTATAACACGAAAGTTACACGTTTATTCACGAAAGTTTCGCGTATCTACGCGAATGTTTTGCATTTCATCGCGAAAGTTAGACGTTATAACGCAAAAGTTTTGCGTTATAACGCAGAAATATGTTTTTTTAATCTACGAAAAAGAGTTCAATGGGCTTTCGTACAAAAGAGAAGAAATGTTTTTTTTCTAATTTTTGTTTGTCTTTTTTATACCTGCCTATTAATTTCAGTTAACATTTTCGTAAAGTAAACCAAGCATGCCAAAAAAAAAAAAAAAAAAAGAAAAAGAAATGATTTCCCAACAACACGCAACACGTAACACGCAACAAAGAAACAAACAGGGAAAAGTCCTTTGAAGTTACATATTTATAATGTCAATAAAAGATAATTTTCTAAGAATTAAATATGCATCTTATTTCCAAAGCCATAAATACAAAGTTCTGTTTTGGTTTGTTTCTTTCATCACCCGCTGTAGCAAAGGCATTATCAATTTAATCAGCGATTTAAGCAGCAGTATAACTACATTCCTTTTTTTGGCACAATAATCGTCTTTTATGTAAGTATCACTCATAAAGAAACAAGCCGTTTTCCAACATGATCCATTTCTTCTAATTGTTAATTTTTATTTGTTACAAGTTTGTAAGGAATATCAGCAGTCTCGTTTGAAGTCATCATTTCGAAAGTTTTATGTTTGATACATTGACCTTGCCAGCAAATAAAACATATCATTAAGTCAAATACTGACAGACATATTTCATACTATTTTAGAGGCCATTATTTACACACTGTATTGTCTACGGATTTTTCTGCTTTCCCTATCATGACAACTAGCACACGGCGGGTGTGACCGGTCGGCAAGGGATGCTCACTCCTCCATGACACCTGATCCTACCTCTAATGTTTTCAGTCCGTGTTTGCTCTGCTCCCGATTTGTATTGTCTAAATGGACTTTGAGCTTGAATACTTTTCCTTTGAGCTTGAATACTTTTCGTTATCTCCATATTTCAGACTTAGTGAAATTAAATAATCCCACGAGAAAGAAAATCGCCTTTAATGTACATATCAATCATAAAGAAAGATAAACGTGATTCATTTCTTCGAATAGTTAATTTTGATTTGTTACAACAGTTCGTAATTATATGTATATTTTTTTACTATATATACATTTGTGTATGCAGTAAAACAGATCTCACAATTTTAAATGAATATTATTAACAACGTACTAAAGTGTTATATTGAATCCATGCGCAATAGGCACGTGACTCTCAGCACGTGCTTTGTTGTTCGTAAGTACGCCTGGGATACTTCGCTTTAACCTGAAAAATCAAGAAATTGTTGTACAAACCATTTTCAGTATTTATGATTCTAAAAGTGAATAGATATAAAGCACGGGTTTGACAATCAATGCTGAGAATATTGTGTGAGAAGACCACTAATAATAATTGATAAGATAAATTAGGTGTTGTTAAGAAAACCCTGCATTTTGCATATAACGAAGACATTAAAATCCCTCATTTCCAATTGGATAAGTTTTGAAATTTCTCCTTTTTTTGTTAATAATTATCTTCATTTTTTTCTTACAGATTCTGTGTTCAAAAAGTTGTAAAAGTGATTCATTGGTATAGATATTTGTTATTTGCTGTTTCGTCTTGGCACAAAATATGAAGAGATACATGTTCATTAATGTTAATATATGTTTTTCATATATCTTTTTTTAATGGTTTACTCAGAATAAGTATGCTTTTGATTCTACTTTTTAAATTTTTTTTTATATGATGACGAACACGTAATATTTTAGGAGGTGTCAGGTGGTAGTCTCTTATTGTAAACACAATAAAAGTAAGCATACTTTGCTGCACTTCATGTTTAAAAATATAATGCAATGTCAGTTCAACAAAACTGTACAAAAGCGATGGTTATATAGGTTAAACAGGTTCCAGTAAACACTGGAAATTCCAGAGGTGGGATCAGGTGCCTAGAAGGAGTAAGCATCTCCTGTCGACTGATCAAATTCTCCGCGAATCCTATGTATTGAACAGGCTTAATTTATTCATTAATAATCTCTAGGAGTATTGGAAAACTTTATACACAGTTTCGATATGGATTTGCATTAGTTGACATTTAAATTTCAACATTCCCTGCTAAACAAATGATTACATGATTATTAAAATGCTTTTTCGTACATGCGTTTGCAGACAAATAGTGACCTTTTTCTGTTGTTACATTGTATTTTATATTGTAACCACTTCACAATTATTCAAGTATTTTATAGTTCAAAGGAACTAATCTCTTGGTTTAAACTAATTTACCTTCTGTTTTACTTTTTGCTATCTAAAAATTGTGCTTTATACAGTTAAAATTTTATCTTCTGATTGACAAATAGTGTTACATATCTACGGAAGCATAAAGGTCTTCACTTGTTGTGTTATAACTTGCATATTGTCTTATATTTTATTGTCTTATCAACATATAAAGTGTTGTAACTCTTTATTTATACCCATATTTTGAATTGTATTTAAATGCTTTTATGTAATTTAAGGCACCTTCTTTTTAATTGATTTTATTGCTATAAGTTTTATCGACTTAAAAAAATATTGAATTTAAGATATTGATCAAGGCAAGATATTTAATCATATCAATATAGTAATATCGATATGTAGAAATAAATATATAGTTATATCGATATAAATATATGCATATTTCCGAGAAAGAAGTGAGAAATTATTGTTATTTAATTAACTTCGCGGGGGTGGGAATTCTAATGAATCTTCACTATACTCGGGATTCAGTGAAAAAGTTCCTGTACCTTGAATTTTGGTATAAGATTATAAACTGATACAAATTCAAAAATATTTTGAAAAAGGGGGATGGAGAGACATCAGCAGTAAGATCATAGACATAGTCATAGGGGGCTACTGTCCCTGTCATCACTTTTGAAAAGGAGAAGAGGCAAGAGTATCTTTGTGCCCCTCCTCCAGCTTTTGTTTAAACTGAGTATTGTATAGATTCGCAAATATATCCCAAAAATAAGGAATACTTGCACTTGGATAAATAAATCTGTATTTTTCTTGTCATATATTTTATCTGGACCCCACCCTTTCCTCCTTTTACCTTTGTAACTAAGCTTCTGTAGATTGGTTACAATGAAACACAAATTAAACATCAAAAATTTAAAGAGTACATAGCCAGTGGCACTGTTACTTTTGTTACTTTCTACCTTCTCTTCATCCACGAATAGGACAAGTACTACATGTATTTATGAATGGAACATTGAAACAATAGTGATGGGGCACCTATCAATATTTATTATACTTTGCAAGCACAAATTTCAATAAATCTGAGAGTTGTGACGCGTTTCATTTGAAATCCCGCACCTGCGAAGTTAGTTGAAGAATAATATTTTCCTTGTTCCCTATAAATTGTAGTATATTTATATCAATTCAACTATTATACATATATTTTATTGTTGTGTGACAAGATAACTACATCGATATCTTTAATTTTCATGCTTTATTCAATATTTTTTTCAATTCAATATTTTTTGAAGTCGATATAACTTTTAGCAATAAAATCAATCATACAGAAAAGACGCTTTGAATTATCTGAGAATACCCAGATACAATGAACATGAAAATGAAAATAATAAGTCATAATAGATTATGTTGGTAAGACAATAAAAAGTAAGACAATGTACAAAAATGTAACACAATAAGTGTAAAGACTTTTACGCTTCCGCACATATCCATACGCTTTTGTGCAAAAAAAAAAAATATATACTAGGGTACAGAAATGTGTTTGTACTTTTTTTCGTTCACAATACTTACACACATTGATGATAACAATATAAATATACATTTCAAACTAAAAAGCGACTCAGCTCGGATGCTCATTTCAAAGGTGATCAAATTTTAATCTTACAAAACAATTCAAAAAAGCTTAAGCTCAGTCTGTTTAAACAAACTTCAATGAGATCATTTCTAAATCAATTCTATTCTTATGCATATAACGGATGGTCCCTTTGAATTTTCAGATCTAAGTCAAATACTATAACATTGCCTTTGGTGACAATCAAATATTGATAATTTGTTTGAGCATTCTGACAAGCGGTTTGGTTCATTTGTTTGTATATTGTTTAACGTCCCTCTCGAGAATTTTTCACTCATATGGAGACGCCACCACTTGCCGGTGGAAAGCTGCAAATTTTGTTCTATACTTGGCACTTACGGCCATTGAGCAGTGAGGGATCTTTTTCGTACCAGCACCTACTGCGACACGGGACCTCAGTTTATACGATCTCATCCGAAGGACCGGTCTCCACGTCCCACAGTGGGATTCGAACCCGCGACGTAATGATCAACTCCTTACTACGCGACTCTAGAGCAGACTCTGTAACCACTGCGCCACGCGGGCGACTCAAGTGGTTTCGTAGATAGCAGACTTTTGGCGTTTTTTTTTTCCTTTGGTTCACTAACTAAAGGTACATGGTGAGTTTGCAGATTTATGGGTCGTCATAATACTGTTTTCCAAATTTGCCTTTTGTGTGCTCATTTCAAAAATGGCAAACTAGAAGAAAAAAGTTCTTGAAACATATTGAATATTGCCGGGTACAGATTAGTTCACTAAGTTGTATTGGGAGCATAAGCTATTGAATTTATATATTTTAACAATAATCTACAAAAAATCTATTTCATTTACGGGCTCGGGTAAACGGTATCACATGACATCGTAGAGAAATTATATATTATTGAACATATTGTATTCTTAATTCTTTAAGCATTGTTGAAATCCCTAGATAAAAACATTTAAAATGAAAAGACAAAGTTTTTCTTCCATCTTTCTGTGATAATTGCTGTCTGGAAATTTTATGTGTTGGGAATAGAGTAGACCCGTGGTATTCATAAGGACAAACTACATTCCCCCACATCCTCTCCCGACAAGGGACATCTCAATATCCAGATTGACATATCAAAGATTAGCCTGACTTGACAGATATTTTTGACATTAGATGACAAGGCAAATGAAATATTAAGAGTTTCTTTTCTTTTCTTTTTTTAAATTTTTTTTTGTACGTTATTCCGTTGATCACGATCTGACCTTGACGTTACTATCATCCATTCATACAACAACCTCGGAACGTCTTGTAAAAGATTTAATATCTATAAAAAAAATCAAACTCTTTTAATATTTTCTGAATGAAAAAGACCGGACCTTGAAATTGCTCTACTGTCAATTTCATTATACATGTAATTTCTTATAAATAAACATTTCAAACTAAAAAGCGAATCAGTTCGGATGCTCATTTCAAAGGTCATCAACTTTAAATCTTACATTTATTTATTATTCTAAAAGATGCCAAAAGTACCAAAAGATATAGGCTAGTATGCCAGTAATTTTGTGAGGGAACTCTCATCAGGTGCTAGTCCCAAACTCCATGCAGGTTTGTTTCGGTAATGAATTGGCCATTCATTCTAGCACGAGAAACCTGTCCTCGCCATTTCCGGTAGATGTGTATTTCTATTTTCTAGTGTATAAACAAAAAAGTATAGGTGTAATATATATAAGTTTTGTAATGTATCTAACACTAAATTTATCATTCTTAGCTAAAGTACTTAACTTAATTCTTCTATGTTCTTCTGTATTGAATTACATTATGGCCACTTGACAGGGTTCTTCTCTTTTGATATGACGTCATTTTTCACAGTGTGATGTAACAGTACTCCAAGGATTTACAGCTATTGGAGCCATAATTTACAGATATAGTGTAGAGCAGATTGTAACTATTGTTACTTTGCATTTCATATTGTAACCTCTTCACAATTATTAAAGTATTTTATAGTTCAAAGGAACTCATCTCTCTCCCGGCAAGGGACATCTCAATATCCAGGTTGACATATCAAAGATTAGCCTGACTTGACAGATATTTTTGACATTAGATGACGAGACAAATGAAATATTAACAGATTCTTTTTTTTTGTACGTTATTCCGTTGATCACGATCTGACCTTGACGTTACTATCATCCATTCATTCAACAACCTCGGAACGTCTTGTAAAAGATTTAATATCTATAAAAAAAATCAAACTGTCTTAATATTTCTGAATGAAAAAGACCGGACCTTGAAATTGCTCTACTGTCGATTTCATTATAATTTCTTTTCTATGTTCTTTTCTTTCATTATTGCATTTCTGAAAATAATACCCTAAATAAGTAATGCTGGAGAAATACTATTATTTTTATAACTAACGACTTTTTCTAAAAATTACATAAGAGCAAAGGTTGTTGTAATTCAAAAAAAATATTGGTTCATGTAAAACGTTGCTTTGAAATGAGAACGTATCAGCATAACATTTGTTAAATCTTAAACTAGTACGTTTTCTGCTTTTTTCATATTTTTTTCTGTTTGTGTCAGAGGCATTTAAATCTTTTTAATCTTTGAGTATCAAAACAGAAGTTTGGAACTTTTCAGATAGGGTACCAAACATCGCCAATAAATTTTCCAATGAAATTCTAAAAAAATCATACGATTAACAATTATACCTTCGGGTTATGGATTAAGTTTCATTTGTAGATCCGGATATATTTCACATGAATTTAAATATGTTCATTTTAAGGAGGGTTTACATGTACCCCTCATATAAAGGATGATATAAGAATGAGGCGGGTTTGTTTAAGTTTTGTAACTAGTTATCGAATATTAATTTGTATTCTTTACTCAAACTGTAGAATACATGAATATCTGTATAACTAAACTGAACATTGGAAGACTATTTTCTGCCTGTCCGATATACAGCCTCAGCTTCGGGTCTCCCATTTCTAAGATTTCCTGAATCGGGAGCGGTATATAGAGTGACTTTGAATTTTAATAAATAGAATGGATAATACATAGTTTTAGTTGTGTTGTCACAATTAAAGCAAGTACTTCACGGAAATGACTGTGTCCGTTGATTTAAACATGTAGATAAAAACTTGAGGCCATGTAGTTGACATAAAAAAATCAAGATGACGATCTTCAGAACCCTTGTTATTATTACAATATGCCTATATTTGTATCAATGCAGAGAAAGGAATAAAATGTCAAGTGCCTGTATTATGAAGTAACAAATAATTCAAGAAAATACCTGTACTTTTGTTGTGTCTCAATATTGTCTATATTATATAGCAGTTAAATTCAAATAATGTTCATACTTACACTTACAGTATTAGATCAAAAAATTGCCTCAAAATAATTTTAGAATTGCATTTTATTAGTTTAACGTACATTTGAGTTTATCTATAGCTATGATAATAACTTTTGATTGTTTATAAGTTTTGAAAGATGGAAAATAACAGCGGTGTGTCATATTATCGATGTCGACCTTCCTGATCAGACAGACTCTCGGAATCCTGCAGAATGAGGACACGTACTGTGTATATTCTTATTCTAAAATGTAAAATAGTGCGTTAAAGAGATGGCATCAAAGGCACAAATATGATTTCCATAATTATCAAATAGGACATAAATTATATATAGTGTATTTATAAAGTTTGTCACATGTATAAAAAAAAAAGCTAAGATAGTTTTTTCCAACGAAGACTCAATTTCATATTTTGGAAAACTAGCAATATCGATATCAGAAACGAAATTAAAGGATCATTCTCTATAAGGCCGTTTTGCGGCCTACAATGACTTCAAATTTTCAAATAGTATTTTTCCCCTTAAAAACTGCATGAGTCAGTAGGCTAATGTTCCAATTTAATGATAAATGTTGATTGGTTAATGATACAAAAGTATTTGTTATGATATAGGGTCACAAAGTAAGGTACTATCGGTCCGTATTAGCATTAGGGTAATGGGAAAACTCAAGAGGGTTGGTGTGTTAGGTAACTCCTACACATGTCATAACCACCTTTAACCAACACCAAAATTTGCATGTAAACTTCTTATGATCATAAAAAGTGACTACCAAATTATCAACTTGGTTAAAGGTGGTTATGACATGTAAATAAAAACTTTTCGCTTCATTTTTACGATATTTGCAGGAAAAGCTAACTACTTACAATGAAGGATATCAGCTTATGTAGATTATTTCTTATTATAAACTTCCACTTAGAGTACATGTTTCTATTGATTTACTAAGAATTTATATAAGCCATGCATGTTTACTCAAAAAAGGTAAACTTTTTACTTAAAAAATCTAAAATCAAAGGACTGAAATGACTGGTTGTTATGAAATTATGTGAAGACAAGTCTCATTGAACTATCTGCTAGAAATAAAGAAATTTTTTTATAGACTATAAGGCATGAATATAAGTTACTTATCATAATTATATTATTTATAAGGATAGTTTAGTTTATCTATGCTACTTCTTTGTATTTGTATTTCCTTAGGAGTACTGCATATTTGTTATTAGTTCTAGAAATGATAAAAGCTATTTTTGTTGTAGCGGGAAGATGCATTTGCTATTTGTGTTATAAACTTAATTTTTCTATGGGTACACATGTAACTTTTATAGATAGAGAATTACTGATGGGATGGTTTCATAATGGAAATTCTCGCCTCGACCTTTTAGAAGGACACTTTTCCGTATGAGTGACATAGGATCCATGTATTTTGTTAACTGGGTGTTGAGAGGATTCAATCTATTCATCACACTTCTTTGGTAGCATCAATATGAGTTATGAGAACAGTAGTTCTGTCTTCGAAAATAAAACGCCAAGGAGGAAAGGGGTTCCTAAATGTCACGTGATTGATAATTGAATGTTTCTTTACGTCATTTTAGAATTTTTCACCCAGATAAAGAGATCATCCACTTAAGGTGAAGTGTCACAATTTTGATTTATGCATGGTTTCAGTATTGACCAACACCTACCGTGGGACAGGACCTCCTTCTTTAAGATAATATCCAAGAGACCCATGACTTTTACTTTCAATGCTGAGGACTTAGCAAAGGAACTGTCACTACCCGTGTTAAACACCTTAGTTCTTGACGCAGCACGGAAAGAGAATTTAATTCTCAGGTTTCAAGAGTGCGAAAGGAGTGTCATCTCTTACGGTCCAATTTGTACCTGGGATGTTGTAGAACTCTGTTAGTCCATGGATATACTAAAACTTCTGATATGCGTAGTGGAAGGAACTGTTGAAAATCTACTCCATTTTATGGAGTGCCGTGGGGGGGCCTCGACTTTTATACATACATTTGTGTATTATAGTTAAGATAGCATTTTAAATTAAATATATTGTTTTACATGCGTAATTAAATTGAATCAAATCAACTCTTACGATATTATTTCATTTTACGTCGATATATATATTTTTAATACAACCGTTCTGAGTTTTATGTACTGACTATTAACATGTGCTTGCATTAATATTTTCATCCTGTAAATTAATGAATCCTTTATTTTTTTGCAAATGTAGACTATATTTTATAAATTACAACTTAATTTTGATTTAATCACAAACAAAATTCATTCATTGCTTTAAACATTTGATACACAACTTTTATAGTTCAAAAGAAACTTAGAAATCTCATGTCTTGCATGGGCATTTTATGCGTAAAATAGGTACCACATCTATAGAAACAATACACAAGTACAATATAAACATATATGAAATAACACTTTTAATTAAATGCTAATTAAACATTTTTCAACATCGTACGAGGTGCATTTTGTAAAGATTTACATTCAAAATATGTAAAATGTGAATGCATCAAATTCTTGCCATAAAAAAAATATCTTTAGCCTTAAATTAAACAATCTTTGCTTTTATTACTTAAGTCTGATATGTTTCCGACATAAATAAACAATTTTTGATCATTTACATCTAGAAACATGCATGAAAACTTGATTTAAATAGACCTACCCTCAATTTTTCTTTACTTGACGGCCGTTTGTGATCTTTAAATCACGCGACTTAGGTGATCGATGTTGAAAAACAAACATCAAAGTCATGAAATATAATGATTAAAGTTACATAAAATCACATTTTTAAGTGATTTTATCGTAGGCCGGAAAATGGCCTTATAGAGAATCATCCTTTAAATATATATAAATATTTGGCTTGAAAAACATGATTAATTGTTTCAAAAATCATAGTAGAAATAATATACACAAAAATCAGTTTTAAATCCAAAACGTCGAAACAATATCATAGAGGAAACAATGAAGAACAGTAGATGTAAATTATAGATCAGAAATGTTGCTTTTATTTTCTAAATGTACTAGACTTTGACCCGTGCGTGCACGAGTTGACATTATTATGAATGCATCCATGTGCATATCGGAATTTACAAAATAGATAATCGACACATTCATATTGTAAGGTATTTTTTAAATAAACAATGAATGTGAATATAATTCTTTTTTTTTTGTGTGTGTGTGTTTGTTTTGTTTTGTTTTTGTTTTTTTTTTTTAATTGTTGCGTAACGGCGTAGCGCAGAATGGGTTTGACCACCAGTTAGCTATTAATCAAGTCTTGAGTTCGAATCACGCCGGAGCTTACATAAATTTCACCTTTCCAAACAAATTTAATAAAAGAAATTATGGATCTTCATTGAAAATATGACAACAGCAAAGAGTTGAGCACACTGCTGATACATATCAAGCAAAGTAATGAAAATGAAGAAATGTGCTAAGCTGGTATTTTTACACAATCAGTTATTAAAGTAAAGGTGTAAAAAATTTTGTAACAATTTTAACACTGCAGGTCTCAACTTGTTCAAAATATGACCACAACAATAAAAGAGTTAAGCACTGCTAATACATATACTTTATATATACACAGGTAATAGACAGGTATATAATCTGTTAAAGACTGTCTGTTTTGATAAAAATTAATGTAATATCCTTGAATTAGTACATAGAAAAAGTAATAAAAATAGAAGCTTAATAGAGAAAAAATAAAAACAAATTGGTAATCTTCAAGTATCAATGAATTTTAAAATATATAAAACAAAAGACAGTATCCTTCCGATTTATCGGTATTAAAGGGCAAAAATTCGAGTCTATATAATTTTTATATAGTAGTTATTGTAATTTTTGGCGGATAAAGAATGCCTACTTCACCAAGAAGTTATTCTAACTGGAGTTGTAACACCCCAGCCCCCCCCCCCCTTCAGTTCCCCTCAAAAAAGCATAAAAGAAAGGAGGGATAAAATAAATAGGGTAGTTACATTAATGTTGCTCCTACGATCATGAGCTTATTGCCTCTGTTGAGATGGCCAGAGATATAAATAACATATAATAAAATGTGTCTCCGAGATGGCGAATGATTACCCACGTGGCCACAATATCACATTTGTATGGATATAAACTCAGAAACGATTACGATAATACAAACATAGGCGTCAGAAGCAAATTGAAAGTGGGGTGGCTATTTGAAAGTGGGGGGGGGGCTAAGCCAACGAGAAAAGGTAAGCCCCCATTTTCAATGCCTATATTATGTCTATCTTTGCAAAAAAAGGGGGGGGGACTAAGCCCCCCCCCTTTCCAACGCCTATGACAAATTCGCGTAAATTTTCATTGGAAATTTGCTATATATTCTGTTCAAATATATTAATGATTTCTTATTAGAGTAATTATACAATAACAAATATATATCTACTTAGTATTTACTTTTGTCTTCTCTGATTTGAACACTCTCGACCAGCGGCTCATACATTCGTGTTTGAGAGAGAAACGAACGACAACTCTGCAAGGGAGATTGATTTGAACACCGTGATTTAGCGTGAATGTAATGCGCACGCGCAAGATTGTAAAATCCAAAAACTCCAGATGATTTCCGGAATTTTTTGAGGAATTTTCGTTGATTATTAATTAGCGAAGCTTAATTGAGGAAAAATAAAAACAAATTGGCAATCTTCAAGTACCAATGGTGTTTAAAATATATCAAACAAAAGACAGTACTCTTCCGATTTATCGGTATTAAAGGCCAAAAATTCGAGTCTATTATTTTAATATAGTAGTATAGATTAATGAAAAAAAATCTCTTTACTGCAGATTTTATACAGGTACTTGTGGAAAAGATTTACTTTTTGTGAGAAAGACACGTGGCCATTAGACATAATATATCTCACAAAACCCAAGAGCAAAAGTCACAAAATCATCTTCTTCAGCAGACTTATCCAACCCTCATAGATCCCCTCCTCGCTATTCGTACCAGCTTGGCCGTCTGTAACGGATACCATGTGTTTTTCTCCACTCGTTTTATCGCATCTTTAGCTCCTTCTCACTTTCCTCGACCATGTAAGCGCCATTGTGGAGGTGTTGCTCCCCTAAAATAAATCTTACTCCAGAGGGCGCCATAATGGAGGTTTGCATCCGATGTATCCAGCAATTTTATCGATATATTGTATGAAGAAAACGATGATTGTGTATCTCAATGCTTCGATGCCAAAGCGTCTCTTTGAAAAAACATAATTCTGATCTACTTCTCCTAGGCGTTTAGCCACAGAAGGAAGCTGACATTTTCCAACAAAAACGCGCGCAGCCCATCCAGCCTGGATTGAGGTTAGGAGGAACCGGACCAAACGGTTGAACGAGACCAATGACAGCCAAGGTCGCTTGCTTAAGATCCACAGGCCGTACTAAATCGTACAGGTATGGAAACGCTTCATCGAGTTTGATAACTCTTCTAAGAAATCATAGCTATACTTATATCCTGTTGCAAGAACAATTACTTCGATATCTTTGAGTTCCGTGCCATCAATGAAAATTGCACCGTTCTCAGTGAATCGCTCAACTCCAGGTTTCATCGTAATTTTTCCGTAGATTATCCGACTTGGAAGGTCGTCACTAATGGAAACAGTTCCGCTGTTAAACCTCTGTGGACCTTTTCACAAAAAATCTTACGACATATTTTTATCTTAAGTGAAAACTTATGATAAAAATCGTTTTCACAAAAATTCTTAAGAAAGTCGTAAGTGCAAAATCTGTCGTAACTTTACGAGAGCCCCAACCCTCTCTTAAGTATTTTAAAACCGATTTTATTGTAAAAATATAACCGTAAAAACCAAAATACACGTTACATTGAACTTTTAAAGCATTTTCCAATAATATTTTATATTTTTTTCACAATCAATGTCGAAAAATTAAATGAAATACACTACAAAACATTTACGATGTAAGTTTCACTTAAGATATTCGTATGACCTACTTTTACGTCAGACTTGTGATTGTGACGTCAGATTTTAAACTTTCTTGTGTCACAAACGATTGCATTCGATATTTGTTGTCTATGATGTTTGTTATGCTGACAAATGTTGAAAACTATGTTTTATTTTTATTTTCACCCACTTATTTAAGGATTATAAAGCATATTGAAGTCGTTGCTAGGGATGAAGTCTGTCGTAAGTAAAATCTTAAGTCAATCTGCTACGAATGCGTTCGTGAAACGCACTTAGGATTTGTCGTAAGAGATTCTTAAGTTAAAATCTTACGCAAAAACTTAAGATTTTTTGTGAAAAGGGCTACTGGTTCGGAGACAGTCCCTAATTGTCATGGTTATACCTGCCGTGAACTCCGTGGTACATGAAAGGACGCATCAGAGATCAGGCTTCGGGGCCACCAACTTATAAAAATCTCAGCTCAAATCTCAACCTCAAATCTTAGATTTTTGCCTCAGGTGAGATTTTCCTAAAACATCGTGCCACCAACATTTCTGAGATTCGTCTCACGTAAGTTGAGATCTGAGAAAAATCTTAGATTTATTTTCGTTGTTATATGCGACCTTTTTTTTTTTTTTTTTTTTTTTTAAAGCACTAATATGTTCATTCAATGATTGAATTTACCTTTTATTCAGTTGTGTATGCAATATTTTCGTGTAGATCGCGATAAAAACACATCCCCCACTTCCTTCATCTTTTATTTGCTGTTTCGAGTCATTCAACAGAAAGTATTCCATTACGTCATTTGCGACAATAAATGTTCATCTAACCCACGTAAAATAATCCCTACAGAAGAATGACACAAAACATATCCAAATTTTCTTGTCTTGGTTCGTCTGTCGACATAAACACACAAAAACATACACCGCGGCGTCACTTCCGCCATTGTGACGTTACGTGTAGCAGGTAGGCGGATCACTATATTTCCCAGACCGATTAAAATAAATAATTTTGATGAAACACATTTTTCTTTCTTTTGTTATATGTTAGATATCATGGTACATGGTACATCTGTTTTATTTTTCATTCTCGATAGCAAAAAAAAAAAAAAAAAAAAAAAAAAAATATTTGAGTTATAGGTACTATTTGTATCTAGAATAAACCTGCGTGATTTTTTTTTTAGCAGATCCATAAAAAAAAGTTCGATAGTCGATATATATAGCTAAATTTCTCACATGCTGTAATAAATTTTGCGAGTTTTCCATAAGTGTGGATAAATGTGATAAGATGAACAGCGAACATGAGCGGGTAACATACGTATACTTAGTTTTACAGGATCATTTATCAAGGAAATTTCTCGAGGAAATGTTTAATTGTCGGGGAATTTCAGTTCAACCCCCCCCCCCTCCCCCGGAAGAAAAACCGGCTAAAATTTGAACTAAGGGCAGGAATAGGGAAGAGGCGAACAAACACATCGCATTTTTCTATGATCTCCTGTGACAAAATGTCTCGGAAAATCTTTATTTTTATTTTTAGATAAATAATAAACAACGAATATAACACCACTTGACAAATAATCATCGTTACATTGGAAACCCAAGTCAATCTCCATTACCATTACCATGTGCGAAATTGATTAATTTCTAATATCATATCGTAAATAAAAGTTTCACTGCGTAATGATGTTATTTTTTTTTAAACAAAGGATCATACTTTGGGGGGGGGGGTACAAAATGTAAGTTGTCAAATTATAATAAATACTGTTTGTTTAAAAAAAAATCATGCAAATACATTTGAATAGATGCAGTTCTTGTTGTGAATTATGTATCTCAGAATGGACGTAAGACGAATTTATACTTAAAGGATTTAAGTTTACGCACAATGCATGGAGAGTATAAAGGATGACTGCACTTAAGGAAATGCGGAATTTGCGACAAAATAAACTTTCAAAACAAGCATTTTTCTTTTCATTGCAAGAATGGTCAACATCCAATCTACAACTTTATGTAATTACGTTTAATAAAAGTGTGTATTTACGAAGTTCGAAGCTGTTTTCAAAGGCAGGGGTCATCACAATTTCTTGAATCTCCGTTCGATAATGAGGACGCCCACTTATTTACTGACTTTATACATAGTCAGCGCATGTTTGTCTATTTTTCTACGTTTAACAGTAGTTGTATATTTGCATAAATAATAATGTGTCAAAAGGAGATTAATAGACAAACATGCGCTCATGGTTAAAAAGAGAAAAAACTGCTTCTTCTTACATTCGCTCTCTGTGTTGTAACCAAGGATTGTGACATGTTGAATATTATAATTCACCACGTGATTTCTTACCTCAGGTAACTTTGTGAATACTAAATTCCGTCACGTGACTTGTAAGGAAGCATGTGATGTGCTAACTAGGACATTGTGTTCGAACACGTTAAGTCATCTGGCATTGATATAAATTTGCTTTAATTACATTGATGTGCTCATATTGTTAATTTCGTTTTGAAACCTTTGTCAGAAGTGTATTTGTGCTATACAGAATGGAGAGGGAGATTGGAAAGAGTGATCACGTTCGCTTTTCAAAACATGTCATTGTTATTTATGTAGTCTAATTTTAGAGCCATTCTTACAATATTAGCTCCACCTCTCATGCATATCTAATGTTCAATCAAGGGCAGGTAAGTGTAAATTCACTATATTTGGAAAGCAGTAAGGACAAAGAACATTGAATCATTTTATTGCATCACAGTCTAAAATCATTTTAAGATTTAAATGTGGTTCCAAATTGACAGTATTCTTTCATAAACATACAAAAGTGAGATAAGGTTTAGATATAAAAGCAACAGAAGCAACCGAAAAGGACCCAAAAACAGGCGTTAAGTGCAGTCATCCTTTGATCCAAATTCTCAATTAAGAATTTTATAGATTTAGTTAAGAACCAAATTAGACAGACTGCTATCATCAATAATAAATAAATGGTGATTTACAAAATGTACATATTATTTCCAACGAACAGAAATATTTGTACATGAAATGTTAGACAGATTTCTTTCAATATGTGCGTATAATTTACACTTATAAACGGTAAAATATAACTACTGGGGAAAAAACAAAGACGGGCCGAGGAGGTTTTGTATTTTATCTAGTCATATTTCCTTTTCTGATATACAAGAACATTGTGAATTACATATAATAAAAATGTCATGTCACAAATAGCACATTAAAATATGAATTTAATTAATGATATTAATTCCTATATGAATGAAGATATAAATGTTACGTATAACGTGCCACTGGAATAATTATATTCCTTTTATTCTTTATTTTTTTTTTATACTTTTAGTAAAGTTTAAAGTGCTTGATTCCATACGTGGACAATATTATAATAAGAATAGTTTACATGTGTATAATTAAGACACCCCCTCTTCGCAGGAGGATCAAGTTTTGGGAGAAATGAACATCATTTCTCTGACTGTATGTTAATTTCGTGTATTCATGGGTTAA
Source organism: Saccostrea echinata (assembly GCF_033153115.1). Taxonomy (NCBI): domain Eukaryota; kingdom Metazoa; phylum Mollusca; class Bivalvia; order Ostreida; family Ostreidae; genus Saccostrea; species Saccostrea echinata. Next base: position 9,355,375 of record NW_026889795.1, on the reverse strand, counting down.
CATGTTCACTGTCATAACATTTGCCATTATTTTACCAAAAAATTATTCTTTGAGATTTTGTCTGAGAACTTTTATACAAACATTTTAATTTACCTGATCATTCAATTTTGTCCATGAAAGTTAGAATTCTAGAAAAGATTTACCACCACACAAACAGTCCATCACTGAGTACACCTTTCCGTAGACAACGAGAAGAATTTTGGATTAGAAAGCTAGGGACAGCTTTTCCCTATGGATGTAATGACAATGTCGATAGTGTTGGAAATCTTTCCAGTCCACAGTGTAGCAATGTAAATGTGATGGGACTTTTTAACCATACACAGAGACGTAAGCGTAGTCATGGGCATCGGTCTTATAATAAACCTTTAATACACGATGTCTCTTTTGATTCATTACTACCTTACGTAAATCAACAGTTAGGTCTACATCATATTCGCACCAAACTTTACTCTGTCCCTTTGAAACTTTTAAATAGTCTTCTTGAAAAGGTCAAGGAAAGTCCATTTTTTGATTCCTCGACACCAGAATATAGGCTCGGATCTGTGATTATGGATATTGCAAATCATAGGCTTTTTATACCCCCGCGTTTTACTGAAAAAAATGCAGCTAAAACAATCCGTTTTTTCCTTAAACTTCAATATGCCAACAAAGGAATTGACGCGGTTAATATAAGTAATATTCTTAAAAACAAAAGGGTCCAGTCTTGTATTCCACCATATTTCAAGTTAAAGACTACACCTTATATTTCCTACAAATATAAATCGACTATTGCTTCCAAACTTTTTAATTACAAGAAAACTTTACAGGGCCTGGATATCGAATATCTGAAACATAATCCTCCATCGTGTTCATGTTCTTCTTCGCCCTATAACTATAGTCCTGCTGGACACGTTATTACTGGTGACGTTAATATAGTTAATAATGAGGACCTTAGATCACTAATTTTAAAAATTCCTAAATTTAGGGAACCCCGATCCTTCAACTGGCGTCGGAATTTAATAAATATTATGGACTCTGTAGAGGACTAATGGGTTAAATGTATCAGATGTATGTTAAAATCACGCATTAAAAGATTGAGGGGCAATATGAGAACCATCTATCCTTCTGTATTCAATAACCCAGAAGTGAAAAAAGAATTAGATAGATTACATGTTCAGTACGTACTGGTCCCTGCTGACAAAGCAGGTAACAACATTGTCTTTGTTTGTAAGGCTCATTATATTAAATGTATTTTAGAGGAACTTGGATTTAATTCTACAAGTGGTAATCCAACTTATACTCGTAGTTCCCTTTCTAAGGAAGAAATTCTTCAAAATCATATGTCAGTTTTGAATATTTTGAATATTCCAAACAACCAAAATGAATTTGAATTGCCATATTTATATTGGATTCCGAAACTTCATAAAAATCCTTACAAACAAAGATACATAGCGGGTTCCAGTAAATGTTCAACCAAGCCTCTTTCTTTACTCCTCACTAAGATATTAACGGTGGTGAAGGAGAAACTTCAAGAGTACTGTGCAACTATATATTCGAGAAGTGGTGTAAATCAGATGTGGATACTTAAAAATTCCAAGGAACTTTTGGAAAATTTGAAATCGCAAGATTTTACCAAAATCAACAACTTAAAAACTTATGACTTTTCTACTTTATACACAACCATCCCCCACGATAAATTAAAGTCCAGGCTTTTTGATATAATTGACAGCTGCTTTTTCAATAAAAATGGAACTCGTAAATATACTTACCTTAAAGCTTGTCATTGGTCGTTTGCAAAATTATTTTGTTAAAAAACATGTACACACAAGTACTCTGAAGTTGACATTAAAGAGATGCTTGAGTTTCTGATTGACAATATCTATGTGGTTTTTGGAGACCAGGTCTTCCAACAATCTATTGGAATTCCCATGGGTACCAATTGCGCCCCGTTATTAGCAGACCTTTTTTGTATTCATATGAAGGAGAATTTGTCCAAAATCTTGTACGTGAAAAGAAGAAAACACTTGCTGTGGCCTTCAACTCGACATTTAGATATATCGACGATGTATTGTCAATTAACAATGGCTATTTTCATTCTTATGTCGATACGATATATCCTGGTGAGCTTGAGATAAAAGATACCACAGAGTCTGACACATCTGTTTCATATTTGGATATTTTACTTGAAAAAGACGTTAATGGTAATCTAACAACCAAGCTTTATGATAAACGTGATGACTTTAACTTTTCTATCGTCAACTTCCCTTACTTATGCAGCAATATACCTTCATCACCGGCATACGGGGTATATATCTCTCAGTTGATTCGATGCGCAAGAGCATGCTCTACGTATGAACAATTTCTAAAACGAGGTAAATTATTGACAAACAAGTTGATGAAACAAGAATATCAGCTGTCTCGTTTAAAGTCATCATTTCGTAAGTTCTATGGTCGATACAATGACCTTGTCAGCAAATACAATTTATCATTGAGTCAAATGCTGACTGACGTTTTTCATACTAATTGTTAGGCCATTATTTACACACTGAATTGTCGACGGATTTTTCCGTCATTTCCCGATCATGACAAGGAGCACACGGCGGGTGTGACCGGTCGGCAGGGGATGCTCACTCCTCCATGGCACCTGATCCCACCTCTGATGTTTAGAGGTCCGTGTTTGCTCTGCTCCTATTTTGTATTGTTTAATGGACTTTTGAGCTTGAATACTGTTCGTTATCTCAATATATTTCACTGGTATACATCAATCTCAAGATTTTCTGAGAAATCTCAGATTTTTTCTCAGCTGAGTCGGAAAAAACGCTGGTGACACGCATGTTTGAGAAAAATCTCAGACTTGAGAAAAAATATCAGATTTGAGAAAAAACTCAAAAGACTAGTCTGAGTTTGAAAAAAATACCTGCTTGGTGGCACAGTTTGGTGAGAAAAACTCAAATTTTCTGAGAAATCTCAGATTTGAGAAAATCTCAGCGTTGGTGGCCCCGAAGCCAGTGGAGGTTCTGTCTGAAGCACAGACAGCGGTATGATCAAACGGACGACCCTCGTGAGAGGTTCTTTGGATTATGTAAAATCCCTTTCTTGTGGACATGTACAACTGAAAGGAAATATAAAGTACAATGAATACATTACAAAACTTGAGAATAGGGTCAACTACATACACATGTATTATTTCATTAATCGAACGTTAGAAAAAAGATGCTCCATACTAAATGTAGAGTAGTTTAAAAAATACGTTATTTTACTCTTAAATAAATTTCGATGCTCCTTAGAGATTCGAAAAGTTAAGCCGTATAGAATGTGAAATGTGGGCCATGTGAAATATGTGTACTTCACTAAATAAATTTGCACATGCTGTTAAGAATTACAAACTTAACGTGCATGTAAATTTATGCGATAACACAATTTTCATGAATAGAAATCTTTCGCAGAAAAACATTTTGCATTCACCGTTAACAATACGTTCTGTTATCCTGGTATCAGAGAAAATATAGTAACAGTTCAGGATATTAACATCTGATACTAAATCTAGTTTCTTACATGTTCTGCATGAAGGCTCAGTTCTGACGCGACATCCACGCCAGAATTTCCATTCCCAATGAGTAAAATCCGTTTTCCTTCGTATCCTTACAGTCATGTGTGGATCATTTTTCCTTTGAAATTGATCAGGCCGGGAATTTAGGAATATTTGGTTCATTTAAATGTCCATGACAAGCTAAAACAAAGTTCATTCTAATGGTTTCTTTCTTTCCTGTTTGAAGATTAATACTTGTAATCACCCAGTCACCAGACACAGGGAAATATCCCGCTTTCTGAATTCTCTCAATGGAATGTTGAAATTTAATGTACTTCCTTAAATCAAACTTCCCAGAGTACAAATCAAGGTATTTCTTTAAGTAAACATGATTCATGAAAATTAAAAAAATTCCATTGGGATTAGAAAGTCACTTAAACACATCATCTATTTGCTGGTGTTCACGCTGCAGGACTTGTAGAGACTGGGCTCACCATCTTGTGGGGTCTCCTTGTAATTCCAGTCACCCAATGTCGGTGTCCTTCTCAAAACTAACCGGAAGTAGTCCTTCTTCGAGACAACTCTTTACTGATGTCAAACCCGACACACCAGCACTAACAATGCACACTGTTTTAGTCAACTGAGGAAAAAGATGATAAATTTGAAGCAAACTTTCCAATTTCAATTCCTTTAGTTATGCATATATTTCGTGCTAATTACGTTTACCAAAAATAAAAATGCCGTAAATCTGAACTGCTTTGTCCTTTGTCTTTTTAGCAATTTAGCGCGTGATGCATTTGCAAAATATTTTTTTCTCGAGAATTAATCAGCAAGAAAAAAGAGATGGTAATATTTTATGTTTGTTTCTTTTTCTTTGAAGGCGAATGTACTTCATTTATAAACAAAATTGTTTTAGAATTTTAAACTAGTATAAAAAATTAAAATTGAGATCCGATTTCAGTAACAGAAATTTTTTTTATAAGATTGAATTTATTTAGTGTCCAAAAGTTTATATTAAGTAAAAACTCCAGTTTTTTATTTGTTTCTTTTAATTATTATTATTATTATTATATCTCATATCATTCTGAATTTATAAACAAGAATCGACAGTAAAAAAAAAAAAACAACCCGAAATTCCTGTAACCAATAATGTGGCAGCGTATTTCTCCTGATAAAATAGTCTTTTCCATATATTTTGAAATTCACAACGAAATTCACAACTATTTTAGTTTTTGATTTCTGTTTGTTATACATTCAACGCAGTTACAACATGTGCAAAATCAATTTGTTATCCATCTCGTGCTTCACCTGTCAATCAAAATCACACGACGCTATATAGATGGCGCTGAATGTTGGGTTACTCAGAAAGTATTTCTATTGTGATTTGAAACATTCATACAGTCAATGCTGCATGGTTTCACACTTTTCTTGAAAAATTATATTGGGACATTGCTGGCGGCCGAAGAGTGTTCATCGTTCCTACTGTCATCAATACTATTTAGTCTGATAAATTCTGACAATTACTGTAACAGTCGTCAATACTACGAACTCTGATCATTATTAATAATTGCCGCCCATACTGTTAAGTCTGATAGTACTTATAACTACTATCGTCGATATTGTTAAGTCTGATAAATACTGATAATTACTAGTACTGCCGTCTATTCTGTTAAGTTTGATAAATATACTGTTGCTGTTCTGTCGATGCTGAGAATTTCTGATAATTACTGTAGTCATTGTTCTTGAACTGAAAAATTGCTTGAATAGAGGTGAGGGTAAATAGAATCTTCTAAAATAATTTCCTTTTTTGATTTCATTATCGGAATGAGTTTTTCATGTTTTGTTAAATCCACTGCTTGTGTCAAAAAGCTACATTAATCCCAGGAACAATCGGTCATGAAACTCTTGACAACAAATATTATTGAATCTTTAAGAAAAATCGTCAGCAGGGTTATATTTCAATAGGTTATGTTTCTTACGAATTTATGTTAAAAAGATGTTATGACTATTTCATAAACATTTTTATTTGCCCAGAAGATACGTGTATTTTAATTTTACATGTTTGGCCCTCTGAACATTTTTCCAGAAAATCTTAAAACTTTCCAGAAACTGTTTTACTAATATTTTTACTAATATTTTTTTTTAATTAATCCAATCATTCATCGTTTTTTATTCGAACATAACAAGCCGCGAGATGTTAAACTGATTATAATTATTAGGTTCAGAATCCGTAGTATGATTACACTAATAATTATCTGTATATTTGATCTTCGTCTTTTACTATTTTGCAAGTCAGAACATAGAACTTCGCCATACATGGATTAAACAAACAGTAATCAAGCTCAAAAGTCCATACAAAAAACAAATCATGAGCAAAGTAAAAAAAGGACCTCTAAAACATCAGGTGGGATCAGGTGCAATTCTATTTTTTTAAAAGTCATTCTTTTATTTTACCTTTGAACAATTATTATAATATTGGGTGAAATGAGAAAAACAAAAAAAACAAAAAAAAAAGAATGACACCTGATAATAAACTGATCAATGAGATTCTTATTAGGAGAAAAATTTAATTAAAATGTCCTTTTAAATTGATCTACATGTATTGACAAAAATCAAAACCTGCCGATAACTTGACTTTTTTTGTACATTCAATGGCACTAGGGCAGAGCGGAGTACAACATGTTTACTAGTATGCCATGTAAGTTGTAATGGTCAGTGTAACGATGGTCACTAATGACCGATTTCCTTCCTGTGTGTCCACCGGTGTTCACAGTAAACAAGCTACTTACGTTCCACTTGGAGCTGGAACAATCTGCATGGATGCAAAGATTTATTACTTCATTAATGATTTTGTTGACAAATTAAGTATAAAAATAAATATAGAATTAAATATAGCAGTATAAGAGGTAGTTCTCAAACTGAAAAAAAGTTTAATGCAATTTATGCAAACCAAATATATAATCAGTCAAATTATTCCAATTTACATAGATATATGCTCAGTATTTTATATCGGTTCGCTAGTTTTAGTTCATTTATTGATATATGGTATAAACGGGAGGGTTGGGGTAGGAGGTAGGTGGGTATACTTTGATTCGGAGTCTTTGTCAAGGATCTTTGATACAGAGACAAAAAAAAAATAAAAAACATTTTAAATTGGTTTTATTATTAAATATATTATGCAAAACATATAATTACATGAATTTAACAAAAATAAGTTGGCTTAGTGGTAACAATATGCAAAAGTATTAGCATGAACTGTTCACACTGATTCAGAAATGGAAATCAGTAATAAGCAGAAAAATCAATAGCAGTATTGTAAGTTAAATTTGGGATTTTCAAATTTCCATGGCACCTGACCCCACCTCTGATGTTTTGGAGGTCCGTGTTTGCTCTGCTCCTATTTTGTATTGTTTAATGGACTTTTGAGCTTGAATACTGTTCGTTATCTCCATATATTTCATCAACACTTATTTCGTCCAGTAATGATCCAATGTTTAAAAACCTGAACTTGAAATGCTTCCGTTTAGAGGTCCGTTAAAAGAGGTAGAATTTACATTTGTAAATAAGCTTGCAAGTGGTTAATAAGGAATAAAATTAAATATTTTGTGGATATTCATTATAATCAATCAATCTTTCTATCGACAGAAGTCACCGTATCACAATGCTATGCTCACTTATGTGTTCTCGATGTCTGTTATAAATTGCAGAAGGAGAAGCTATTTGAAATGGATAAACCTTAAAATGCATATATATGTGTTTTTTGGTATTTGTTATAAATTGCGGGAAAACGTGATTTTGAAATGGTTTACCTTTATCAAGGACTGCCATGGGTGTACTCACACATCCTATCAATACATGCTTATGTTTGTCTGATCTCTCAAATTACACTCTACTTGAGACATTGAATCTAATGATTTGAAAAAAGGAGGATTTAATGATATAGGTCATGGTCGAGTAAACAATTTTACTACGATTTGATTACCATAATAAATCTCCTTAAAAGTCTTTTTGAGGAAAAAATCAGACATGATGATAGAACAGATTCAAAATTATGAGACCCTAAAAAATTATCAAAGAAAAAAGGTTTATGTATTTGCACGATAAGGACCAACAGAGCCACAAAAATTATTTTGTTTCATTGTGGTAAAATCCAGCTAACATTACATACTAATAGATCATCTTTAACATAAAGGTATAATTTGAATTTAGTATGTGTATTTTGTCGAAAAATAATTTTTTTAGTTGGATCTCTAAAGAGGTCTGTCTGTGCTATTTTAGATTCACTTGGATCTAACTGGGTAAATCGACGTACCCATTATGTCGCATGAATACACAATCTTATGCGCAGGCATTTATACAAATGGCGGAGGTTTAATGAACAAGGGGAAAAGCGAAAAAAAAAGATCTACGTTAGAAAGGAGACTTGGATTATCGTGTATTTAATAATTGGCCGTCAAAATTAAGCCACAGAACTGTCGTAAACCTTATTTTGGTGAGTTTTAGATAGACTGTGTTTTGGTGAGTTTTAGATTGGTCTTGAGTAGTTCATGCACAAGGAAGTAATGCTAAAAATATATTTTGTAAGCTTGAGAAATAATTGAGTTTTTCTAGTCATATTTTTTCCGAGCGAAAGATTTTAAAAATTATTTTGATAATTTTTAGAAAATGATGTACATGAATTACTGTAAACATTGTCTGGAAACTAGCAATGGCAGTAATGACGTCAAGAGGATCGGGTAACAAGGGGTTGTTTTGGGTATTATGAAACATGAGACGAAATTCCCTGTTACCCTGGGTCAAAGGTTAAATACGCATTTTACGGTCACCAAACGTTTGGATTAACTTTTGTTTTAAATTCAGTATTAATGATCTTATATTTTACATACCTGTGATCAGAATGGGAAGAACAGCAATTAAACTGTTTATTATTTAAGATTTACACAATGTTCTACATTGATTGTTTGTTACTATCCAGTGTTTTATTCAGGTTTATATGCACCAATGTTAAAAGTTATATCAGAGAAAATGTGACTATGATTTAAAATTTAAATGTTACTTATATATGAGATGTGTAGATAACAAACAATATGTACACTGCTGAGTATTTTTAGAATCCATTTTTGTGTTTGAGGTTGGGAATTTGTCGAAATTCTCAATTATCTTGAACCATTAATCCCCCACCCCTCCCCCGTTATTTGAAAAAATACTGCATACACCATGGTGCATGATATGTATATGAAAAGGGTTGCTTTAGTGTAGTTGTTTTACTAATTTGATCTGACTATAAAAAATATTTCTTTTTATGGATTACTGGTCTCTCTACCATTGTCTTCGATTTATGTTTTGCAGATTCATGTGCAGACTTTAAGCTAATATTTCCCTGGAGGGTTGAATTTGTTCTTAGAAGGTAAAAATAATTACAAACTTTATGTATGACTACTAGGAAATTTGTCGAACTGTTGTCCAAAGGTAAAGATGAAATCTTTGAAATTAATGCCTGAGACAGAAGGCCCTGGTCTTCCTTACCATTGAGGGACAAGTTTGACTGTTACCAGACGTAAAATATATGATTTATTAGGTAACCTGAGTAACTCGGATCCCTGTAATTTGCAGTGATCATTCAACAATAGGCCCTGAGTGCCCATTCTATTTCTGCGTTTGACTACGGGTGTTGGTTGTAAATATACAAACTGACCGAAAATTAATTAATTGTTTCAAATTAATTGAAATTAAAGATCGGGTAAATAAGTACATTTATTGTTTAAGAGATATTACTCTTTATTGGGACAAATTTACTATAACATGCTTCTTATTCCTTTAATCGACAAAATAAAATGTCTTTTTTGTCAATTTTTGCCCGTCATGCTTCTCTAAAACTGTTTGTATTTTACTTGAAAAATACATCGGAGGAAAGGGGAGGGAAACCCGCAAAGTGTTAGGATTTATTAACCGTAGAAAATAATTTGAAAAAAAAAATCGAGGAAAAATGTCCGTCAAAATGAACCGTTTTTCATTCACGAGGGGCGGAGCCCCGAGTGAATAAAAACTGTGAGTGTATTTACTGCTAACCAATTAATATCTATTGTGTAAGTTACTTGTACTAGAGGACCAATGAGAGAAAAGCATGTTGATAATTAGCACCGCCTACTACGAGGTGTCAAGCCACGGTCCGGAGACTGTATAAATAGCTGTCTCCATCTGCAAGGAACATAGTTAGCTGCGTCACTGCTACTGCGAATTGTTGATAAAAAATTCGGAATTGATACGTGTGAAGATATTGTACCTTTGGAATGTTGAAGACGCAGAAAACATGATTTTTGTCAGGTACAGGGTAGCGATTGTAAGCTTTTATATTCAATCCGTAAACTTTGACAGAAAATTCATCTTTCTAGATCTCTCTCTTTTTTGTTTTTTGTTTTTTTTTTTTGTTTTTGTTTTTGTTTTTTTTTTTTTTGAAAAAAGGGGGATGGGTATGGGAAACATCGCCATTGAACTTTCTCTATATGGCAATCGGCGTACAGAAAAAAAATGAAATGATTTGTGACATTTTAATGGAAGTTTGAAATGGTATTGGATTTTAAAAAAAAAACGCAGGGACTTCTGATGTGATATTGCTATATGTATTTGGAGACGGGAAAGAGAATGACGAGAACTCGAGATAGGACGTATCATTTACTGATTAAGGATACGCTGAGAAAACGTACAGAAACATTTAAGAAACGAACATCGACAAGCTAATGTTAGTATTTTTTAAATTACAAATGTTGACTTAATTTATTCATCAGCCAGGTCTGGAAATTGACATCATTTATTCATCAGTCAAGGTCTTGTCACAGTATGGCTTGATGCCAAAAGGTGGGCGTGATTTCAAAAAACTGTGATTCTTCTGGCAAATACACCACAGCAACATCAAAGCAAAATCTAAATTTATCGCCAGTCCTATGGTACAAGATTACTTGTACCATAGGACTGGCGGTAAATTTAGATCAAGACCTTGACTAATGAATGAATGATGTCAATTTCAAGACCAAGGCAATGGCTGATGAATGAATTAAGTCAACATTTTAAATTTCAAAAATACTAACATTATTTAGCTTGTCGGTGTCCGCTTCATAAATGGTTTTGTATGTTTTCTCCGCGTATCCTTAATCAGTAAATGATACGTCCTATCTCGAATTCTCGTCATTTTCTTTCCCGTCTCCAAATACATATAGCAATTTCACATCAGAAGTCCCCGCATTTTTTTTACTTCCAATACCATTTCAAACTTTCATTAAAATGTCACAAATCATTTCATTTTTTTCTGTACGCCGATTGCCATAAATAAAAAGTTCAATGCCGATGTTTCTTATATCCATCCCCCCTTTTTTCAAAAAAAAAAAAAAAACGATCTAGAAAGATAACTTTTCTTTCAGAGTTGACGACTTGAACATAAAAGCCTACAATCGCTACCCCTATACCTGTACCTGACAAAAATCATGTTTTCTGCGTCTTCAACATTTCAAAGGTACAATATCTTCACACGTACCATGCAATTCCGATTTTTTTATCAACAACTTGTAGTAGCAGTGCCGCAGTAAAGTATGATCCTTGCAGATGGAGACAGCTATTTATACAGACTCCGGACCGTGTCTTGACACCTCGTAGTAGGCGGTGCTATTTATCAACTCGCTTTTCTCTCATTGGTCCTCTGGTACAAGTAACTTACACAATAGATATTAATTGGTTAGCTGTAAATACACTCACAGTTTTTATTCACTCGGGGCTCCGCCCCTCGTGAATGAAAAACTGTGAGTGTATTTACAGCTAACCAATTAATATCTATAGTGTAACTATAACATACACAACCGGAAGCGACGTGATGTATACGTACACTGTACGGAAGCAAAAAATGAGACAATAGGTGTCCATGTCGTATATATATATATATATATATATATATATATATATATATATATATATATATATATATATATATATATATATATATATATATATATATACATGTATGATATGGCGAGTGACATACAGGCACTCGCCGAATATCACGAGCAGTCAGTTATGCAACATTTAAGCTACAAGTGGATTTGGAAATTTCTGTGTTATTTGTTCATAGACGTAAATAGTATATTGATTAAAATAGCCCCCCCCCCCCAAAAAAAAAATACAGAGGATATAAGGATGTATGACATGGCGAGTGACATACAGGCACTCGCCAAATATCACGAGCAGTCAGTTATTGAACATTTAAACTACAAGTGGATTTGGAAATCTCTGTGTTATCTGTTCATAGGCATAAATACTAGTATTATATTGTTAAAATTAGACCCACCCACCCCCCACCCCCCACCCCCCCCCCCCCCCCCAAAAAAAAATACAAAGGATATCAAAATAGAATGGAAAATAATGAAAGAAGAAATAAGTCTGTTAAAATATGTTGTTATCGAAATGATGATTGAAAGTTGAAACTTTCAAGATAGGATTTTAGGGGGGGGGGATTAATTTTTATTTCTCTAATAATAATTCCGGCAAAGCATGATGATTAAAAGATATAATTAAGAAAGCTCTTCTCAGAGGAAATAATTTCAAAATATTTAAACCGATCGTTAAATGAAAAAAAAAATCAATGTAAAAATCTATTTTGGGGTGTTAGGAAGATAATTCAGGTAAAGATTGAAAAGGGTGGAGGCTGTTAAAAGTTGCAGTGACAAGCTTTACATATAAGTATAGCTGTTGTTTATTCTAATTTCTTATGGTTGGGTACATGTAATTGTACATTCTTCATTTCACCGCCAAAAAAAGGGGGGGGGGGTCCATGTGTAGATTCTCAATCATCGTGGTGTTTTTTAATTACAAAATGACGAGAATGCATTTTTTTTTTTTTTTTTTTTTTTAATGATTTTAACAAAGTGTTTTGTTAATTTTACATCTAAGAGGTATTTAGAACAAATACCTGTATTTACAGTCATGTATTTAACTCTAGATCAAAACATTGACTCGATAAAGCCGTGGTTTAAAATTAATCTCACCAGCACATATTTAAGCACACAAATCTCTTCCGTGTAATGGAGGAGCTGCATATCTCTGCTACATGTACAGTGTACATGTATTTATCTCTTAAATTACATTTATTCTAAAGAAATTTTAGAATTCTATTATGAAAACAAATTGCATACTGCACCGTTGAGATCAGAGAAAATAAATACTAATATTTTCCATATACAAGTTGTCTAAGACTTGCAAATAGTTATGAATATCGACAAAATGGAATAGTTTTAGCAGGATGTTAACTTTTTCTCCAATTTTTCATCTTTCTTTCAATTTCGGCAGTAGTATAATTTGTAAACAAGAGGCCCAAGGGCCTTAACGGTCACCTGAGTATAATACAAAAATTTAGAGGATCCATAGAGTATAAAATGAACTGAAAGGTGAAGCTTTGTTGCCTAAAAAAAGAAAAATAGGGTGATCAGGATCAACAAAATAATTAGTATATGTTCATTAACACTTCATAAATTAGGTTCTGATCTGTTCCCCATTTATCACTAAAACCATACAGTATATATACAAACTATCAGTGCTTCTGTACTATTTTAATTCCTTGTTGAAATCTCTTACATTGGACTCGCTTGGTCTTTGACGAGCATTGAATATGACAAGTTATTTTTGTTTCTTTTTTATTTATCTATTACTTACAAGTCTACCTGATCATAAAAGACTATGAAAGTACTTTTTGTATTATACGATAAAAAATCTTGCATAATTCTCTTATTCTATTAACCTTTCAAAGATTTATTTACAGTGATTAATTATCAAAAGTAAATGGCAAAGGGGAATAACTCCTCTCAACACTTGACAAAATGGTCCAGATGTTCAAAAAATCTATATTAAAACTTTTACTCTCTTTGCCTCTGATATGCCCAGGTGCAGAGAAGATTTTCAAACAATTAATGCATTTTTTCACTACGGATTCACTATATTATCAATAGAGCCCCCCTCCCCCCTTTCTCCAGCAAGAAACACCAGAGCCTCTCACCCTGGGACCAGAAGTTTGCTCATCAATAGAGCCTCCCCCCTTTTCATCAGAAATCTTGACCCTGGGGTCATGAAAATCACAATTTTGAAAGAGGCAATCTTGCGTATCATAACAATGTACTTAGTTTGTTTAAATAATACCCAGGGGCAGAGAAGAAGATTTTCAAACAATTAATGCATTTTCACTATATAATCTATAGAGCCCGCCCTAACACCAGAACCCCTGACCCTGGTGCCATGAAATTCATAATTTTAGAAGAGACGCTCTTGCTCATTATAACTATGTACTTACTTAGTTTATTTAATACCCAGGAGCAGAGAAGAAGATTTTCAAAGAATTAATGCATTTTCACTACATAATCAATAGAGCCCCCCCCCCCACCTTTTCACCAGAACCCCTGACCCTGGGGTCATGAAATTCACAATTTTGGAAGAGGCACTCATGTTCATCATAACTATGTACTTTGTTTACTTTATTTCATTTTATACCCAGGATCGGAATGCCATTAACCTTCAATGCATTGAATGTTGTTTTCTGGTCAAAATATGGTTAAAAAACAAATATTTGAAACAAATATTGCAATATTATTTTACAAAAATGTTTATTTAAGTTGTATATACATTAATCAACAATCAAATTGCATTAAATTATAAATTTTACCAGCGTACTCTAAAGTACTCTATCGTACTCTAGCGTACTCTGTTTAGTAGTACCCAGCTCCGCGTATCTTGAAAGTATTTTTGTATTTCGATCCCGATGTTAATTCTTTTAAAGGTTTTATAATTATGGTGTATCTAAAAAATGATAATACGAGATTGAGTGTAGATATACATGATATTATGTTATTTACTTTAGGAATGCCTCTAATTCTTAGCCAAATTATTCGAGTATAACCTGGACTGGGTCAGTTTACGCTGTTCTATAATCCGCTTCGCAGAGCACTTCCCGATTATTATTTTGTTTGGAAAAAATATTGAGGGACATACTAATTTCAATTGAATTTTATTGTCAAAAAAAAAATAATTAATTGCATTAATTAACATTGTGTTTACTATTTTCACATTAACATTTGATTCAACATATGAAACATTTCATCAGATTAATTTACTAATAAATATTCTATCTCCATTAATATTTTAATTCTAAAAAAATGCACAAAAATATTTGTTAGAAAGTTCTATTTCCATTTTCAATGTCAGTTTTTCATATATCTGCTCAAATTTACAAAACATTAATTTAATATTTCCGTATATTAGCGTTTTTAAAAAAGTATTTATGCCCTATCTTTAAGCCCAAAAGACTTTGAGTAAATAGATATTGATCCTTGAACTTGAGCTTCAGTTTCCAAAAATTTTGCAAAATTCTGATAGAACATTACAATTTTCAGGCGACGAATTCTTCAAACGGAATAAATATAAGAATATGATATAATAAAGAAATCTTAACCATATCGCCACAAAACAAAAAATAAAACGAACTTATTTGGGATAAGATTTTTTTTTTTTTATCTGAAACTGAATTTTTTTTTCCCTTTATTTTTTTTTCCATGTAAGCAATAATATATTCTAAGGTAATATGGCTGTAAAAAGCTCTTTGAGAATTCTCTTTTGCTGCTTAAATGGATATGGTTACAGTTTGTATGTAAAAGTACGGCTTAAACTTAAATTTTAACGGGAAAACGGAATTTAGAACGGAATTGTTAACTTTAAAAAAAATACAGCATAATTATAAGCCATTATATAGGAAATAAATATTTGGTACAGGACGACAATATGCTTTTCTCGTTGCTTTAAAATTCCTTTCATTTTCTTTCCTTCTTTTTCTTTAAATACGGAGCTATAAATAGTTTTTTTTCTAAACCTAAACGACAAATGTGAGGAAAGGAAGCTTGTTAACTTTGAATTTTTCCAATGTATTAAATGTTGAAAATAGAAATCACCATAGTGCAGACAAGTAAGTTAGAATTTAAGTTTTACGTACGTATACTTAGATAACGTCATAACGAAACACTGATATTGCGAAAGAAAAGTTAAACAACTTTTATTCTTACGGACTCTCTCATCTTCTTGATGATGAGACAATAATAACAAGGTATTATTTCAACTTGGAATAATTACTTGACATGGATTTCAATTAAATTTTGATTTTTGCTGTAGTTGCAATGTTAGTGATAATTATTTCATAAAATATATATTTTTCTGTTGTAGAAACTGTAAAAATGGTAATATTTTCATCTTTATCAAGAAAAGTTATGTTTCTATGCATGTTTTTCATGTTATTTATGCTGTTTGTTTGTTTATTTCATTGTTAATTGTTTATTTGTTTATGGGTTTTTTTTAATTGGAAAAGGCCTTCTCTGTTCTAGTTTGTAAATAAAATTTTTCATTTTTTGTCTTTTTTTTGCACTGTATTTGTAAATTTATATCCCATTTGGGTATGCAATTTAAAATATTTCCTACATACATGTATTTGTCCAAGTTCTGTGGACTATGTATTAAAATTTATACTAAATCCTATACTAAATCCTAGCCCCAGCGTCTCTGCCAGGGGCAAAAAGAACTTGGGTAGTGTTTTCAAGGGCAAAGACAATTTAAGGAGGGAAGAATGTAATAGTGTATGCTGTGGATATTGGGATATTGGTATGGATAGCTCAGCAGAGCACTTGACTAGTGGTGCAGGGGTCCTTGGTTCCATTCTCGGTCCTGCCATACATATTCTCCTTTCCTGTTCCACACACTTAGAAATAATGTGAAAAAAAGGTGTATATTATATCCCCGGGGTCTACATACTCTTTAAAAGAAAAGTAAAATAGTAGACAAAATATGACTCTTGAAAAGGGCACCCCCTTAAAATAATAGACATAGTATGACTCTGAGACCCCCACCCCCTCTTCTCCAGGAAATAAAGATCAGCTCTTTCATTGAATTGCCTGTCTGGCATGATGTGTCACTGTACTAGGTTTGAGACTTAGCTTGCTTAAGTCGTTTTATGTTACGGTAACTTTAAGTCATACTTAAATAGTATAGGCAGGTCCTAAGATTGTGCCAAAAACATACTTAAGACCCTACTTAAGTCAAAAACTTAGCAAGATTTATGTTACGAGCTCCAGCTCTTTTCACATAGTATTTTTATCCCTGATCCAAAAAAATAATGTTTACAATACTTATTTTTGGTACATCAAAGATTGCTCCACATGGAAATTTGATTTTAGTTGTATAATATTTTAGCTGCCAAACTATAATATTGTCAGAAATCCTGTTTGAAACCCCTTGTATGCTATTTTTTTAAGGATGTATATATGTAATTGAGTCGTTCATGTCTGTTCTTTTATTGGAACTTCTTTTAACTTAAATTTTTATGTATATTTTCTGGATGACAAGACTTGGGTGTAAAAAGAGGATAATAAACAGATAAGATTTGTAGTGTATGTTTTCGAAAACCTTGCTGTAAAATTCCTTGTTATTGTTCAACTTATTAATTTCCTTTTGAGTTTAAAATCTAGTTGTAAACATTATTGACCTCGGTTCGTTGTAAAAACATGAATTCATGTAAGAGTCTTTTCTCTAACCATGATTTACTGTAGTTCAAAATTTAAAAAGTTGTACATAGTGACCCATTATTTGTTTGTTTTTTTTTTATTGGCTGTTGGACTTTGTGTTGATTTGATCATTACTTGCTTTTATTATTAACACGAGTTCGTCTTTGTATGAGATGATCACTGGACAAGATTGTCTGCTCATTTAAAGTTTGTGAGTACAATTATAATCATGAAAATTCTTCTTGTCTACTTTATTATCATTATTATTTTTTTTTTTTTTAACATTTTTTAATACCATAAATTATTTTTCTCAACTTTTGTTGGTATTTAAGACAGAGTAGGGTGATGAAATAGTTAAAAGCTTCGTATAAGAAATTTAACCAAACAAAAGAAAACTTTCTCAGAAGTAATTGACAATGAACTTGAAAAAAAGTCATCGTTTAACAATTTCCTGGTAAAAGTTTGATGATTAAGGAACATTTGACTCAGTCTTTCAAATAGTTTATTAAAATTAATTTGTTACAACATGCAAAATGCAGTAGAAAGCAGTTACTGTAACAGTTTCAATTGATATTGTCCCAGCAGGTATTACATATTCTTACAAGTTATTATGTTCTCAAGTTTATATACAATATTTTTTCTTTTAAAGTTCATTCCCTTTTCAAAAATATAATTGTCTGTATTTCATTGCATGGCTTAAATTTGTCTCCCTTTGGTTGAACATTGTCTTTCAAAGATAGTGAGAAGATGCCGACTTGACTGCATGTTCCTTACATGTTCAACAACAGAGAAAGGCTGTCATCAACCAACTTTATTGTTACATTTTTTTTACAACTGATTCATAATATAGGATTATCTTGTACTTGGTCACACAGAAGTCACTGTAGAATGAACAGTTTTACATCAGCAGCTCAAGCCAGATGTTGAGATGTTAAACTGTAATCATTTCTAGATAACTAGTACTCTGAAATCACATATGTTACATCAGCAGCTCAAGCCAGATGTTGAGATGTTAAATTGTAATCATTTCTAGATAACTAGTACTCTGAAATCACATATTTTTAATTAGTGCATCATCAAACATTATTGCTGTCTTATCCTATAACATTTATTCTGTATGTTCTGAACTTTGTTGAATGGGGTTGGGAGATAAAAGAAGACAAAGATATTGCTTTGTTTTGTTATTTTCTAGTTTTCATCTAAAATTTGACTTTTATTTAAATCAAGTACATAGTCTGTTATTCACAAACACCCATACATGTATGTATGGAATAATTATTGGAAAAAAGTTACAGAGCTCTCTATAGTCAAGATAGAGCACACAATCAATTGTGGAAAAAGTTACAGAGCTCTCTATAGTCAAGATAGAGAACATAATCAATTGTAGAAAAAGTTACAGAGCTCTCTATAGTCAAGATAGAGAACACAATCAATTGTAGAAAAAGTTACAGAGCTTTCTATAGTCAAGATAGAGCACACAATCAATTGTAGAAAAAGTGCCGAGTAAATCATTAAACTGAGTACATTTGTACTCATACTGCACGTCATAATCATATAGAGGATATTCAATGTTTTGTAGATGAATATGGAATTTATTTCACGAGTGGGACAGGATTTTTTGATATTTTCAGGAGTGCGAAGCACGAGTGAAAATATAAAAAAAAATCCTGTCTCACGAGTGAAATAAATTCCATATTCATCTACAAAACATTGAATTTTCTGTTTATTACTTTTTTTTTTGATTTTCCCTTTGCCTCTGTCTTTTCTTAACACGGTGTCATAGGCTTGACGTCATAGTTGAGCGGTTGAGACGTCATAGCTTACCAGTTGTGAGGTTGAAAACATTACATACGAAGGGTGATCAAAAAGTTCTCGAACTATCTCTATATTTACAAAACCACAATTCAGATCAGAATGAAATTTGGCACACATATAGTCATACACATGTTCTATAAATAACAGATGTTAAATAATGTTTTGCTCCATGTTTGTGACGTCACAATGTGAAAATGACGTCAATATGTAGGTCACTTGTGACAAAAAATGGTTGACTCAGTCGTACTCGAGAAACGAACGGCTGTAAAGTTTAACGTATATCTTGGAAATTCTTTTGCAGTAGAAGATGATAATTTGTGCAAGGTTTATGAAGACAAAAGACTTACCAGAAGTTCAATCATTAATTAGATTGATTGATTTAGTGAATACAGGGAGATGGTTAAAAATGACATTTGTTATGTTGCCCAGCGAAAGCAAGCCGGAGGAAAGATGTGTACTTTGCTGAGCAATATGTTATATAACACCGTCAAGTTACAATTAAAAACTGGTTGAATATCTTAACAATAATATAATCATTAAATCCCTAAAATATCGTTTACTTTAGACTTTAAACATATGAGATATGATAAAAAGAATGTGCCCATACTTTATCCACGTTGGATAAACGACGCTCCCAAGACAGAGAACTCGGGTTGTGATGGGTCACCATAGTAATTGTGGGAAGATATATCCTTATCCGCCCATCCTATTGCCGAGATTTGGCCATTTCTGACAGATGGACTGTTCTTGTTATAAAAAAAATAACTTGCATGGTAAGAAATATAAGACTCGGAAATATCTTTTAGCTTCTTTAAACAGACTGCTACGGAGCATGTCACGTGACTGCCTTAATCACGTGATTCGCGCATGTGCAGAACAATGGCAGATGTGCATTAAAATCGGAGAGGATAACTTTAAAAAATAATAAACACTGAAACCTCATTTTATGTCTGTGAAGGAAGTTATTCAATTAGTTCGCGAACTTTTTGATCACCCCTCGTAGCATGGAGATTTTAGCAACATATTTGGGAAGAAAGGATGACTGCACTTAAGGACATGCGGAATTTGCGACAAAGTAAACTTTCAAAACAAGCATTTTTCTTTTCATTGCAAGAATGGTCAACATCCAATCTACAACTTTATGTAATTACGTTTAATAAAAGTGTGTATTTACGAAGTTCAAATCTGTTTTCAAAGGCAGGGGTCATCACAATTTCTTGAATCTCCGTTTGATAATGAGGACGCCCACTTTTTTACTGACTTTATACATAGTCAGCGCATGTTTGTCTATTGTTCTACGTTTAACAGTAGTTGTATATTTGCATAAATAATAATGTGTTAAAAGGAGATTAATAGACAAACATGCGCTCATGATTAAAAAGAGAAAAAACTGCTTCTTCTTACATTCGCTCTCTGTGTTGTAACCAAGGATTGTGACATGTTGAATATTATAATTCACCACGTGATTTCTTACTTCAGGTAACTTTGTGAATACTAAATTCCGTCACGTGACTTGTAAAGGTAGCATGTTTTGTGTTAACTAGGACACTGTGTTCGAACACGTTAAGTCATCTGGCATTGATATAAAATCTGCTTTAATTACATTGACGTGCTCATATTGATAATTTCGTTTTGAAACCTTTGTCAGAAGTGTATTTGTGCCATACAGAATGGAGAGGGAGACTGGAAAGAGTGATCACGTTCTTTTTTTTCAAACATGTCATTGTTATTTATCAAGTCTAATTTTAGACCCATTCTTACAATGTTAGCTCCACCTCTCATGCATATCTAATGTTCAATCAAGGGCAGGTAAGTGTAAATTCACTATATTTGGAAAGCAGTAAGGACAAAAAACATTGAATTATTTTATTGTATCACAGTCTAAAATCATTTTAAGATTTAAATGTGGTTCCAAATTGACAGTATTCTTTCATAAACACACAAAAGTGAGATAAGGTTTAGATATAAAAGCAAGAGAAGTAACCGAAAAAGACCCAAAAACAGGCGTTAAGTGCAGTCATCCTTTGCAGTTTTAGCTCTATCAAGATGGTTACTTACTATCTCTATCTTATGACAGTTATTTTTTACTTACTTTGATATCCTTTCACACTGTGAGAGAATATTTTGGTATCCTTTCACACTGTGAGAGAATATCACTTTTATTCAATAAATAAATCACAGTATTTCACTGTTGAAAATGTAATAAAAATCCTTATTACACACTTCAGTGTAAGTTTGTCCTCGAAATAGCCAGTCAGTCCATTAACGGACAAAATTTAACGCTATAGTTAAATTAATTAATAACCAGAGAAAAAAATATATCAATTTCACTAACAGTTTATCGTGTTGAAAGGTCGTATCTACCGTATCATGTCAAGGTCATGCGACTTTTGTTTTTAGCATTATGATAACATTTGTAAACATTGAATTGGAGCATGCAAAGGTGAGGAATATGCGCACAAAGAAGCTATACATAGAGAGGTAAATAAATAAATAAACAAATATTTCAGCAAGAATAATTCATTAAACTCTCGATCCTTAAAAATTCTCTTTCATCATAGTCAATCAATGAACATGTATTACAGGTCTCACTCTCCTGCAAAAATTTTTTGGGGTTTTTGAATTTGTACAATAAACGTTAAGGACATACGCAACGTATACCTTACCTACTGATAATTTTTCGAGATATTCTGAATTTAGGATAACAGTACCATCAGATGTTCGTAGACAAAAAAAAATCAGCATGTATTACCAGGGGTTTTGAAAAGATATCAATTGATGAAAATTCTTGTATAATTCAAAGAAAAATATACAAAAATTACTAAACATATATTCTACGTGTTTTGTTTATCCAAACTTGTTTTAGAAGAAGTGTACAATAGCATATATTGACAAAAAAAGTAGGACATAGTTCCTTTTAGTATTGGAACTCTTCAACTCCAGAGAAAAATACAATAAAGTTCAAACTACGTTGCTTATGTCCTTAAGGGCCCCTCAGAAATATAGAACCCTAGTAATTTGATATGTACAGTAGAATGACGTATAAAGGAAAGTGGTTTGTAAACCCACAGATGGTTTTTAGCTCACCTGATCCAAGGGCTAATGAGAAGTGACCCCTTCCACAAAATATGTAGAAGCTCAGCTATGCAAATGGCTATAATGTGAAGTACCCCCTCCCACAAAAAATGTTTTTAGCTCATTTGAGCTTTTAGCTCATCTGAATCAAAGGCTAATGGGAGAGCCCCCCCCCCAAGCTATAATGAGAAGTTTCCCCCTCCCACAAAATAGGTTTATAGTTCATCAGAGCAAAAGGCTAATTAGTAGTGTCCCTCTCTCAGAAATTAGGTATTTAGAACACCTGAGCCAAAGGCTAATGAGAATTTTCCCCCCTCCCAAAAATATGTTTACAGTTGTTAATGAGAAGCCCCCCCCCCCCCCCAAATGGGTTTTTAGCTCACCTGAGCCAAAGGCTTATGAGATGTATCCCCCCTCCCACAAAATAGGTTTTTAGCTCTACTGAACCAAAGGCTTAATGTAATACTGTGCAGGGAACTAATTTTTTTTACATAAACCAGCATCAGCATAAGCATTAGTAGCATCAGGATCGAGCTAGCATCAGGATCAGCATTTAAAAAACAGCATTACCAGGATCAGCATCAGCAAGCATAGGATAAAACCAGCATTAACCTACATAAAACCAGCATTATCCTACTAGCATCAGAAAATCAATTAGTTTTAATTCATTAAAAAATTAAAAAAGAAAGAAAGAATATTGGTTAAAGTATTCACATTATTGATACATAGTGAGATATTATGATCAAATAATTGTAAAAGGCACTTTTATTGCTTTAAACGGCAATGCTGAAATTCATTATCTACTTCCGGTAGCATGATGCTGCTTCCGGTAGCATTGACCTCATTATAAAACAGCATCAGGATAAGGATTACTAGCATTAAATCAGCAAGCAAAGGAAGCATTCAAATCAGCAAGCAAAGGAAGCATTCAAATCAGCATCGATGCTGTAACAGAATTAGTTTCCTGCACTGTAAGTGTCCCCTCCCACAAAATAGATTTTAGCTCACCTGAGTCAAAGGCTACCTAAAAGTAATTTGTCTCACTCTCTATTGAATTTTTACATTTTCCATCTATTAAAGAAACACTGAGTCAGAAAAAAGTGAAACATACCTACTGACATGCATATAAATTCAAGTTTGTTCAAATCATGGCCACTGAGATAGAATTAGGCTACTGTGAGAAGATGAAGTTTTACATTTCTGATGTATATATGTACATAAAAAAATGGGGGGGGGGGGATCCTTAGAAATCTTCTCAAGAACAGGGCCATGATAAGTCATTTCAATTAATATGCAGGCATCCTCGGGTATTCTTTTCATTTAAGTTTGTTCAAATAATAGCCTCAGGGAGTAAAGTGTAATACATTACGGGATCAGAGTGGGGCTAGCTAGCAAAACAGGATCAGGTTGGGACTATAGCCTAAAAAACAGGATCAGGATGGGGTTATAGCCTACATAACAGGATCGGGGTGGAGCTATAGCCTAATATTATTGGAAATCTATAACATTAAATACCATATAGCAGACACGAAACCCTGTCAATGCGCGATAGAATACACAAAGGGAACTATATGCATTTTCAATACTCTAGGAACACAAAAATGTACATTGTTTTGGTTCAGTTTAATTAAAAACAATTACCTTATTAAATTATTATAAGAATATTACAATTGTATGTTTAAAATTAATTTGTATTTTTTCCTCTCGCAATATTCATTTCAGTGTGTTATTTAACTTTCCATGTCACAACGGTTCTTTCGACTGTTAAGCACATTAGTTCTGAAAGGCGCTAAATTCATAAAAAAATTAACGAAATTAACAATTATGAAGAGATAAAATTAGAGAATGTAAATATGAGCATTGCATTCTTATTTTTGGATGTCGTTGGTCCTAAAACAGCAGCTGTCCATGCCGACAAATTATCATGCCACGCTAACACGCGGTATTCAATTTGTCGGCACGGCCAGATGCTGTTATAGGAGCGACGACATCCAACAAATAAGAATTCAATGCTTAGCAAAACAGGAACAGAATGTGGCTATATAGCCTACAAAACAGGATCAGGGCGGGGCTATAGCTTAAAAACAAGTTCAGGGTGGGGCTATAGCCTACAAAACAGGATCAGGGTGGGGCTATAGCTTAAAAACAGGATCAGGGTGGGGCTACAGCCTACAAAATAGGATCAGGGTGGGACTATAGCCTACAAAACAGGATCTGGTGGGGGCTATAGCCTACAAAACAGGATCAGGGCGGGGCTATAGCTTAAAAACAGGGTCAGGGTGGGGCTATAGCCTACAAAACAGGATCAGGGTGGGGGCTATAGCCTACAAAACAGGATCAGGGTGGGGCTATAGCTTAAAAACAGGATCAGGGTGGGGCTACAGCCTACAAAATAGGATCAGGGTGGGACTATAGCCTACAAAACAGGATCTGGTGGGGGCTATAGCCTACAAAACAGGATCAGGGTGGGGCTATAGCTTAAAAACAGGATCAGGGTGGGGCTACAGCCTACAAAATAGGATCAGGGTGGGACTATAGCCTACAAAACAGGATCTGGTGGGGGCTATAGCCTACAAAACAGGATCAGGGCGGGGCTATAGCTTAAAAACAGGGTCAAGGTGGGGCTATAGCCTACAAAACAGGATCAGGGTGGGGCTATAGCTTAAAAACAGGATCAGGGTGGGGCTATAGCCTACAAAACAAGATCAGGGTGGGACTATAGCTTAAAAACAGGGTCAGGGTGGGGCTACAGCCTACAAAATAGGATCAGGGTGGGGCTATATAGCCTACAAAACAGGAACAGGATGTGGCTATATAGCCTACAAAACAGGATCAGGTGGGGATATAGCTTAAAAACAGGGTCAGGGTGGGGCTATAGCCTACAAAACAGGATTAGGTGGGGCTATAGCTTAAAAACAGGGTCAGGATATGGGCTACAGCCTACAAAACAGGATCAGGGTGGGGCTAGAGTTGAGATTGTGATATTTAAAATTCAAAAAAAAAAATCTTTTAAAGAGTAGTAGCAGGGACGTACTTATTAACCCTGTAATAGGGCCATCCAACATACAAATTTATAGTTCTGAGGGATTGATCTTTTTATTTTTTAAATTATGGATTCCCGGAGCTTAGGGTTAGTTTAGAACTGGGGATCAAATTTTATACAGGAAAAAAAAACTTTTAAAAAATCTTCTTTAGATACTAAAGCCTTCAATTTTTTGTCATAAATTGGGGAAAGTGTATTGTATATCGATATTGAAGCACCCCAATACCTTTTAAGAGCACCCCCCCCCCCCCAATCCAACCCAGAAAAAAAAATCTGGATCCTGCACATAGATCTTTCTCTAGACCTATCTATAATGTTTTAATGTTTTGAGATTTTTCTTCAGTTTTTCTCTTCCTTCGTCTACAGGTACCTGTTTGCATACTTCAATCACTATTCTTCTGTTTACACCCCCCCCCCCCCCCCTTTTTTCACACATTTCAGTAGAGAATTCCAACCCTGGAGGAATATACACGAAACCATATCAATTCAGACTTTACTTTACCGGTCCCCAGATCCGCAAGATCCGCGCGCTCATTGCACTATGACGTAAGATTTACGTCACTCAACTGATTAGGGTTGGTTTTGCACATTTTTCGACTGGTTAGGGTTAGTCTTGCACCCACCTGAAAGATTAGGGTTAGTCCTTGCATAAGTTTTCGACTGATTAGGGTTAGTCTCGCATATATCCGAGAGATTAGGGTTAGTCCTCGCACATGGGTTAGTCTAGCATGGTCTAGCATCCGCCTGGGAGATTTGGGTTAGTCCTCGCATACCATCCGAGAGATTAGGGTTAGTGTCTTGTTCTTTTAGATTAATTAAGAAATTCAGTTGCATCTGTATTTTTTGCAAGATCTTAATTCAGCTTCAACGACATCTCGTTGGTTTGTTTACATGAAAAAAAAATGGCTAAGTACGAAAGAAACGGCACTAAGCATGCGCCGCACGCGCTTCGTTCACAATTATTTTTTGTCTCCTTTTCACTGACAACATTTATTACTTTTTTTTCAAAAAACGAGGTTAAAAACTTCGTTTATAAACGAAGTTTTAAACTAAACTTTTAACCGTAGAATTCGAATGTGGGGTCAAAAAGGCTTAAAACCTCATATTTTTTATTTTTTTCGATCGCTCACGCGATCTCATATATATTGAAGTCGCCTACGGCGACACTATATTTTAGCGCGTTTTTCTGGGGACCGGTAAAGTAAAGTCGTTCCGAGAGACGAATGAAAATACATAAGATGTAGCTTTTATAACAGTATAAGAAAAAATTAATTAAAGTTCTGTTGAAAATAATAAAAGGTCCGCGGTAGAAATAAACATGTTATCATTTTGATTAAAATGTCTACACATGTTTCAAAAGAAGAGTATACCTGGTTGTGTTCATTTAAGTTTTTAAAGCGATTTTATGTGGGTCTCGATTAAAGCCCATTTATATGTCAATATTGGTTCTGTTTCGGTGAAGCGATCGACGAACCCATATATGTACTCTAACACATGAGGGCGAATTCAATGTACACCGTCTACGCGCAGACGTCAAGACGAGACTGCGGGCGAGCACTTGGTGAGCGCTCTTCACCGTAAGAAGAAATAGGTACACGTATCAAATAATTGGTAATCCATATGCTTATATATATACATGTATAGTTATATCTCTGAATTATCACCTGTGTTTGGCTTTGTTTACGAAAATTAATGACGTTTTGTTTATATCATGAACAAGGAAGTTATTTAAGGCTATAGTCAAAATTAACAAATGCCTGAAATTTTGTTACAAAATTTTGAAGTTTTCATAAAAGAAGAAAGTTTTTAAGGTCAAGATCTAGTAAATGAAAGGTGCCTACAGATTTTCAAATTTGAGGAACGAGTTCTTTTAATGATCCTCTCCAAATATAGCTTGGTTTTGTTTGTTTGTATGTCAGTCTAGATGAACTCCAAAAACAGCGTTTCCGGAAGTAAGAAATTGAGACTGAAAAAGACTCCGAAAAAAGAGTCCGCGCATGCGCACATACACAAAAAGGCGATTTTTCGGCAAAAATGATAGGTCTACAAAAACTGTCCATGCAAAGTTTTGGAAAATATGGCAATTATGACAGTACTCAGAAATGCTAAATAAAAGACTTCGGAAGAGATCGTATTTGTTAGATTTTTGATTTCATTTGCAAAAAAGGAGATATTTACTTTCAAAGTTGATGTTTGAAGTCCGATCAATTACAGAGAAAATGATACGTTTGAGAAGTCAAATTCAGTTTATTTCTACATTTGTATTTAAAGTTGTACACCTTTGATTTGGAAAGAAAAATATTATTTTTTAAATCCCTTACATCTAAATGTATAAGACCTAGAAGCGAATATACTTTGAATATCTCATCAGAAACCAGACAAGAATCCTTCCTTAAATGGAGAGTCTCACAGTGTTTTCCCTTTATTTCAAAGTAAAGGGTTAGAGATCAATTGTAACAGGCTAGGGACTGAGGTTTATGAAAAAATCTCTGTGGACTTTACAACAATCATTTTTTATTTAAATTTTTGATTTCTAAGTGGCATTTTTATCAATTGAAGCGGTCAATTTGGCCGGTAGCCTGTTCTTGGGGAAAGCACTGGTCTCATTGTATTGTGGTATTGGAATACATGGAAGACTGGCGCTGTCATCAAGTGCAATTTTTATTTTTTTTTTAATTCAGCATGTGAATCTACATGAACATGATGAAAACTAAACAATAATAACAAGTTAAGGCTTTCAAAATATGAACTTCATTATGTTTTTTACTAGGTTTATATTCAATGCTCTTAAAAAAAATAAGAACGGGAATGGAAGTCTGTAAATTACTCTTTTAATAATTGCCTGAAGCCACGAGCGTCAGGCAGTATAAGGATCAATTTTTCCATGGTCTGAAACTAAGCGATCATACTTAGTGAGCTAGATTTTGTGCAAGCTGATTTACATCGGGATTTGTTACCTGCATTTTAACAAATACAGTATGCAGAAGAAAGAATCATATTACTGATGCAAAATAATGATGTGTTTAATTCCTTCAGTTTTTTTGCATGCGCCTGTTTATTCTTTGTGATTCTTTATACGGACATGTCCTTGTAACATTTTTTAACTACTGGATCAGTCCATTTGTCTTCTACAAAAGGGATGACACAATCATTTTGCGCCAAATGTCACAAGGAAATTATCTTCGCGCCTTTTTCTTGGATTGTTCTATTGAATGGGTGTGATAACTTCTATTGAAATAAATAAAGTTTGTTCTTTCAACCTGATTCTTCAACTTAAGATTTTTTTATTAACTGCAATTTTTATCTCACTTTTTAAATAACACATTGTATACGGGCATGGAACTAAACACTAAAGCAATGGATTTGTTAATTATTCTTGCTATTTTGTTTCCCAGTTATCCCATAAGTGGACTAGCCAAATCATAAACAAACTCCCTCCACTGGTAAATTGGACACCCCTTTTTGATTCAGTCTGTTTTCTTTTTCAATATTACAAAATAATGTACGTTACAAGGTTAGCTTTTTAAAAAGCTTAGAAAGTCCGCCAGTGGCATATAATTCCATGCTTTGTGATGAACAGGTGTTTCCTTTTAATACAGCGACAAGAGTGTAGGCCAGTACTTGTAGAGAAATGGGCTTCACTCCTGTAAGGTTCTAAGAAAAGAATCAGCAAAATGAAGAAGGCATTATGATCTGTACTGGTTTTTAATTTCATTAAAATTCAAGGTACTGTGAGTACTGATAGATGGTGGCATTGATGATTTTGTTTGGTTGCAGGGATAGACATTAACTTTCAGATTCACTTGCCTTTCGGGCAAGTGATCTCAAACTTTGACTTGTCCGAATGCAAAACTTGGTTGCCCAAAATTAGGAAAGAAAAAAATTATGTTATGCTAAGAAAAAAATGTGCTCAAAAAACACTTATAATATGCGTTTGTAATTAAATGTATACCACTTTTAACATGCATGTTGGTAATTTTTTTGTTTTGAAAAGGTACCATTTCCTTAAATATTTTATAATACAGAAAAAAATCCTGATCAGGCATAAAAGATTGCTCTGAATGGAGACAAAGCCCTTGCAATTGCAGAAAAATGCTCCCTTTTCACCTCCCGCATAAGTCCAGGGCATGTAAAAAAAATCTTCCTAAAACCTTTCTTGTGAACATTTTTGCATCCAAACGCAACAAATTATATACCTTACTACTTAGCGTAAATTATCCAATTATCGCGTGTATATTTTCTAACAGGTTTAAGAGACATAGGCAATGCAGGTTACATGATGTACCTGTAAACAAATGTTACAACCATAATTAAATAATAAATAAATATAGTACTGGGAGGGGGATCCACTCCTTTTTAGGTCACCTGAGTAAACTCAGGTGACCTATTGCTATCCGTTTTTGTCCGTCGTCGTACGTCGTTCGTAAACTTTTGAACATTTTTAGCTTCTTCTCTGGAACCGCTCAACCAATTTCAACCAAATTTGGTATATAGCATCTATGGGTGAAGGGGAACAAAAATTGTGAATTTCATGGTCCCTGCCCCCCTGGGGCCTGAGGGGTGGGGCTAAAACCACCAAAAATAATGCAATCTTTAAAAATCTTCTTCTTTACTCCTGGACATCAAGCAGACAAACTGTTGGCATCATTGTAATAAGCATGGAGCCCTCTACCAAGTTTGTGAAATTCATGGCCCCAGGGGCAGGGGTTCTTGCCCCAGGGTGGGGCTATATAGATCATATAGTGAAAGTGCATTATTTCTTTGAAAATCTTCTTCTCTGCTCCTGGGTATTAAATAAAGTTACTAAGTACATAGTTATGATGAGCAAGAGTGCCTCTTCCAAAATTGTGAAATTCATGGCCCCAGGGTCAGGGGTTCTGGTGTTAGGGCGGGGCTCTATTGATTATATTGTGAAAATGCATTGATTCTTTGAAAATCTTCTTCTCTGCTACTGGAGATTATTTAAACAAACTAAGTGCATGGTTATGATGCATAAGGATGCCTTTTCAAAAATTGTGAATTTCATGGCCCCAGGGTCAGGGGTTCTGGTGTTAGGATGAGGCTCTATAGATTATATAGTGAAAATGCATTGATTCTTTGAAAATCTTCTTCTCTGCTACTGGAGATTATATAAACAAACTAAGTGCATGATTATGATAGACAAGGATGCCTCTTCCAAAATTTTTAAATATATGGCCTCAGTTTTTGGGGTTCTTTAGGAGGGGGGGGGGGGCTCTATTGATTACATAGTGAAAAAGCATTAATTCTATTAATCATTAATTAATCCTGTCTGCTCCTTAGTGTTGAGCTGATAAATAAATTGCTTAGCTTTGATGAAAATGGGAGCTTCGAACAGAATTTTTAAATCTTGTGGTCCTAGGGTCAGGGGTTCTGGCATAACGAGGGGGGGGGGGGGGGGGCTTTTGATAATATAGTGGAAAAGTGTTAATTCTTTGAAGTCCATAGTTATGATGATGAGGGTAACTCTTTCAAATTTGTAAATTTCTTGACCCTTGGTCTTGGGTTCTGGTGTTAGGGTAAGGCTTTGTTGAATCTGTAGTGAAAATGCATTGTACCTGTGAAATTCTTCTCTGCTTCTGGGCATATTGGTAGCAAACTGAGTAAAAGTTTAAATGATATGAGTAAGCGTATTTCTACCAGATTTTTAAACATCTGGACCATTTGTCTAAGCATTCTGGTCCTGGGCAGGGCTCTATTAATTTGTATTCTACTGAGAGAAGTTATTCCCCTTTTCCATTCACCTTTGATAATTAATCACTGTAAATAATGTATTTGAAAGGTTAATAGAATAAGATAATTATGCAAGAATGTTTATCGTATAATTAAAAAAGTACTTTCTTAGTTTTAATAAACAGGTAGACCTGTAAGTAATAGATAAATAAAAATGAGACAAAAATAACTTATCTTATTAAAAGTTCTTCAAAGACCATAAGAGAGGTCAATGCTAGAGGTCTTAATATGGGTTTATAAATAGTGCAGAAGCACTAATAGTTTGTTAATAGTCTGCATAGTGTTAAGTGGGGGACAGATTAGAACTTAATTTATGAGTTGATACTGAATACTAGACTAATTATTTTGTTGATCCTGATCTTCCTACTTCTCTTGCTTTAGGGCAACAAAGCTTCAACTATCAGTGTATTTAACTTCTAAATTGTTGTATTATACTCAGGTGACCGTTAAGGCCCTTTGGCCTCTTGTTAAAGGAAGTAACCTTTTTGCTCCCCCCCCCCCCCAATGCACCCTCCTTAACACACAAACACACACTTTGTTACTATATGGTCAAATCCTACCACATTCATATACATGTAATACTCATTTTTCTTGCTGCAAAGGAAAAGTGCAACCACCCCCCCCCCCCCTTAAAAAAATGTGTTAGGTTGGAGACTGGTCAGAATTCTCAGGTACCTTGAAACATTACTCCCCCCCTCCCCTCCTCCTTCTTTCTTTGAGAAACAATATTACATAAAATCATACATTATGGTACATGAGTTCCCTGCATGATGCAGTGGTTAGAGTGTTTGTTTAGAGAGTCGCGGAGTAAGGAGTTGATCCTTACGTCGCAGGTTCGAATTCCACCACGGGATGTGGAGACTGGCCCTTTGGATAAGACTGTATAAACCGAGGTACCGTGTTGCAATAGGTGCTGCCATGAAAAGATCCCTCACTGCTCATTGGCTTTGAGTGCTGAGTATAGGTCTATATTTGCAGCCCTTCCAAGGGCAAGTGGTGGCCTCTCAATATGAGTGAAAAATTCTCGAAATAGACATTAAACAAACAAACAATGTACATGATGTAAAAAATTTATATCAAATAGGTTCTTTTTTATTGAAGTTTGATTTACTAAAAGTTTAGATAATTTTGACAGAATATTGAGTGATTTATTAGTTATTGGAAATATGAAAATTAATTAGGTTGACTATAAAATAAGTTATTTTTTCTATATAGCTGCTATGATATACATGTACACTGTATATACTATTGTGTAACATTTGTGTTTTGCAGATTCATGCAGATTGATGCACAGACTTTGAGATAATATCTACCTGGAGGGCGTGGTTAATGTTCTCAGAAGGTAATATAATTATACACTTAAATGTATGACTAATGGGAAAGCAGTCTAACTAGAGAAGAAACTGCTGCCCGAGGCTGAAGACCCAGATCCTCCTCACTATTGAGGGACAAATTTGACTGTTTCCTGAGTATTCATGAAATATATGTTTCTTAATTACCTAACCTAATAAATAATTTCTTAAAATAATGATACAAATCTTTTATAATTAATCAATGATCAATGGACATCCATAGAAGAAGAAAATTGGAAGCATATGGGCTTCTCATTTTTTTCATATCAGGTACTTGAATGTATTAAATAAATCATGTCATTAAATTGTTTTTGATAGATATCACATGAAGTAAAGTGCAACCATGGAAAAGAAGATAATGTTTCTCCATTGTACAGGTTTAAATATAAGTCATTTTTCTCAGAAAAGGCTTAATTAATTTTTTTTCTCAAATATAGAAATTCATGAGGCTATCAAGTATATGATACTTTAAAGTTCACCCTGGGCATATTTTATGAATTTTACTTATAAGCATTATGAGTAAGAAGAACATAGAGAATATATCAAAACATAATGTAAAACAGCATTATTTGTACCATACACCTGCTGTGTTTTTACAAGTCCACTATCCATTGTATACTTGTATATATAAGTTATTCTGAATTTTGTTTTGACAGATTTCTCAGAATGTCCTCTGCAGTGTAGTTGTTAAGAGAAGAAAAAAATCACCTCAATACAGGTTTTTATACCACATGTTCATAAAGTATAAAAGTAATGCATGCAATACTTGAAAGTAAATAATTGACATGATATGTTTACAAACAATGGCCAAAAATAAACAAGCTAACAATTAAATTTTTAGCACACATGAGCCGAAGGCTCAAGTGAGCGTTTCTGATCACATTTTGTCCGGCGTCCGTCTATCCAACCATCCATCCGTCTGTCTGTAAACTTTTCACATTTTCAACTCCTTCTCAAGAACCACTGGGCCAATTTTAACCAAACTTGCAATAAAGTCCTTGAGTGAAGGGAATTCAAGTTTGTTCAAATGAAGGGAGATGATTACAAATTATTAAGAAATCATGGCATCTTTTAAAAATCTTCTTCTCAAGAACCACTGGGCCAGGAAAGATGAAACTTATGTAGAAATATCCTCAGGTAGTGTAGATTCAAGTTTGTTCAAATCATGACCCCCTAGGGGTAAGGTGAGGCCACAATGGATGATCAAAGTTTTGTACAGGAATACAAAAGGAAAAATCTTTAAAAATCTTCTTCTCACAAGCAGCAAAGCCATGATAGGTCATTTTTATGTGGAAGCATCCCCAGGTAGTGTAGATTCAATTTTGTTCAAATCATGACCCGCGGTAGTAGGGTGGGGCCACAATGGACAAAATTTTTTTTACATAGGAGTATATTGAAAAAGTCATTAAAATTCTCCTCAAGAACAACAAAGCATTGATTGGTCATTTTTATGTGGAAGCATCCACAGGAAGTGTAGGTTCAAGTTTGTTCAAATCATGATCTCTGGGGGTAGGGTGGGGCCACAATGGACGATGATATTTATATGGAATCATCCTCAGAAAGTGTAGATTCAAGTTTGTCCAAATCATGACCCCCGGGGGTAGGGTGAAGCCACAATGGATGGTCAAAGTTTTACATAGGAATACATAGAAAAAATCTTTAAAAATCTTTTTGTCAAGAACAGCAAAGCTATGATTGTTGATATTTACATTGAAGCATCCTTACCTAGTGCAGATTCAGATTTGTTCAAATCATGACCCCAGGGGTTAGGGTGAAGCCTCAATAGACGATCAAAGTTTGACATAGGAATACATAAAAAAATCTTTAAAAATCTTCTCAAGAACAGCAAAGCCATGATTGAAATCATCCTCAGGTAGTGTAGATTCAGATTTGTTCAAATCTTGACCCCCCCCCCCCCCCTAGATGTAGAGCGGGGCCTCAATGAAAGTTCAAACTTATGGGAAAAAAATCTTCAAAAATTTCTGAAGCCATCATTAGTCAAAGAAATATGGAAATGTCCTCAGTTAGTGTAGATTCAAGTTTGTTCAAATCATGCCCCCCCCCCCATCTTTAGGGGTAGGTTGGGACCACTTATGTATTTAAACTGTTCAGTACTGAACTGATTTCTGCTTTTTTCCTAGCCTCAGTGCTCAGGTGAGTGATGTGGCCCATGGGCCTCTTGTTAGATCACCTGAGTTACTTAGGTAACCTATTGCTATCTGTTTTTGTGTGTTATTTGTCATCGGTCATGTATATGGTTGCAAACATGTTCAGCTTCTTCTCTGGAATGGTAGAAACAATTTTGGTATGTAGCACTAGCATATATGGGCAAAGCAGAACAAATATCGTGAATTTAGTCCCCATCTCCTTGGGACCTGAGGGGTGAAACCAAAACCATAAAATTTCAGAAACGTTAATTTTTCCCAATTTTGAGACTAAAAATTCCCAATTCAGCTGCCGAGGAACAGACTGCAATGCCATTGTAATTCTTTTCATATGAAACATTGTATGAGTTAACTACGCAGCTATGTGAAGGCTTCCCGAGGCTTAAAATGCGCTCTAAACATAATATGTCATTGCGAGGTCGGTTTTGGTTTTAATTTATAAGTATTGAACTTTAGTATTTCCAATTTATATAAAGTTTTTCCTCGGCTATATATTAACATATTTGTTATGATATCACATGACTTTGTTGATCACGTGACGGTCATTTATAAATTTTTGAAGTGTTTCATATAAACCGCTTCGGCGCAGCTGATTAATACAATAATTATTAACATTTTGTTATATAAATAAACTCATCGTATCCTTGTCTATCAGAAATGTGCTTGGGAAAAGTCATAGTATTACTTGGGTACAAAATATTTCCTGAGAAATTCAACTTACCTACAAATTTGAGGGTATTTTCCACACAATATCGTAATCTTTATTAAAACAAAGCCAGCACACATTTTTCCCAAGCAAGATTCAGTTAGAGAACAACCTCTTGTTAAAGATTTCCACAAAAATTCTCAGATTAATCCTCATTAATCACCTGCGCCAGACTCTTTTATATACACAAAATAAATTCTACCTCCAACCACGGGTATAAAACAGAGTACATTTCAAAAGTATATATTTAATAAGCATTTTGAACATGCTGAATTTCAATCAAGGGTAGGTAAGCGGTATATTTTTAAAATATTCGGACATACAAGACTTAAAAAAACATTTAACGACCCGTGAATTTTGCAGTAGTTATCTAGCATTTTACATGCAGTTTGAAATAAAGTGTAAAGTTTATGACACTCTCCCCGTCATAACACCTCAAGTTTGCAGTGACTTGACGTCATTTTCCATTATGACGTCATATTTTGGTAGTTCCGAGATGTGAAGGCACAGAGTGCACTGTGATATTCTTCGGGAAACCTTAACCTACCTGTGTATATGTTTAACTTCCTCTTATTAATAAATCGAAAGTAGAGATCAATGGTAATATGGCGGGACACGTGCTGTTGACAGCATAGTTATGGTAGTGTCTTACATTTTTGACAACTTGAAAGCATGACAACATGAAAACAAGGGACATTAATATGTAAAACAATTAATTCTTGTTGATTATTCTTTAAAGCGTGAATTAAAAGGTAATGAGGTTAGAATAAACTAGAAATAAATTTCATTGATTTATTGACATGACATAAAAAATTCCCTTTTGTTTTAATTCGACACTATTTTAGCCAATTGAATCGGTACTGGACCCATTCCCAAGGGGTAGAAAAAAATTTGCTGTCATAGCTCCAGGGTCAAAGGTTCAAGTGTCTGGGGGTGTGGGGGGGGGGGGCTATTTATTATGTAGTAAATTTACAAATTCTTCAAAAATCTTCTGTTCTCTCTATATATTTAGCAGACTCAATGCATGTTTATGATGGGCAAGGGTGCCTCTTCCAAAATCATGAAATGCATGACCCCAGCTTCAGGGAGTTCTGATGTTAGGGCAGGGCTCAATGGATCATACACTAATAATGCATAAATTCTTCATTTGAAAGCCTTTTTTCTGTTCATGGATATTATACAGGCAATTTAAATGAATGGTTATGATGAACCTGCCTTTACCTTAATTGTGAAATTGAAGGCCACTGGGTAAGTGGTTATGCTATTAGGGTAGACCCTGTTGATAATATAATTGAAATGCTTTAATTCTTTGCAAATATTCTTCTCTGCACCTAAGTATTTAGCAAACAAACTTGATGATGAACAAAGATTATGATGAACCATTAATGTATCTCTTCCTAAATTATGAAATTCATGGCCCTAGAGTCAGGGGTTCTGGTTTTAGGCTTGGGCTCTACTGATCATGTAGTGAAAAATGCATTAATTATTTTGAAAATCATCTTCACTTCTCTGTTCCTAGCTAGGTATTAAGCAGGCAAACCAAGTACATAGTTTTAATGAGCAAGGATGTTTTTATCAGATTTGTGAAATTGATAGCCACTGGGCCAAGAGTGTTGGTGCTAGGTAGGGATCAATTAATTATATAAGGAAAGATTTACTCTAGTTTGAGAGAAGTTATTTCCTTTGATCATTCACCTATGATAACTCAGGTGACTGTTAATGCCCTTGGGCCTCTTGTGAAATATGAAAAGGAATTATAATTAAATAAAATAAGGTCAATAAAATACATTTTTCTGTTTTGTTTTGAACATATTTCTGTAGAATGATAAGTAATTATTTTCTGGTTTTCTTTCCACAGAACACACAGAACCAATATGAATAGAAGCCATACATTTGTTCCCAGATACAAGAAATCAGTGTGGTATACATTTTTCTGTTACTTTATATAACTGTCACAACACACTGTTGATCATGAATACCTATCTATAGAGTGTGGTACATAATCAGAAAAATCTACATTTAATACTACACATTGTTGTAACTTTGTAAATTGATATCTGAAAGAAATTAAAGTTTTTGATAATTATAATGTATAATTTGTAATTTTGTATAAAAGTTAATTCATACAACTAGAAATATTGTACACCAAGTTACATTTCAAATATTTTCATATTATATGTACTGTATAAGAATTTTAAATGTCCTGTGTATTTCATTGTAGATATGTTTTAATCTTTAAATATTATATTTTAGATAGACTTTATTATGAATACCTGGTCCTTGCTATTTATACTGACATTGGAAGAATTCAACACCCAGTGTAAAGGTATTTATGTTGCCTGTGTCTTAATTCTATTCAATTTTTTAAGTTCTGAAAACCAAAACTTTGATATGAATACATGTTATTCACTGAGTACATTGTAAATAGAAACATGCTCTTGATGTAGATAATTCCAGTACAATGTTGTAATTTACAGAGAAATCTCCCTGACTGAGGAAATCAACACGGGATTCTGTTATAAAACCACAGGATAAAGATGAAATAAATGTCTGCTGTCAATGATGTATAGATTTGTGTTACAGAAATCTCTCACAGTGACAGGTGTTAGTCATGGTCGTCACATTTCCCGTGTATCCTCAGACCGGGTCTGGATCAGTGATGATTATAACAATCTCATCTTGACAAACACAGCAGGGGATAAACTACATCATCTGAGAGGTATACGTAGTGATTATGGAGGACACACTGTGAACAATGACGGTGATTTAATTTATATAGACAGTCACCGTAACATCAACAAACTGTCTACAGAGAACACAGTAAAGACTCCATTAATAAAGTACAACACAGGACCATGGTATCCACTGTGTGTCTACAGCTCCCCCTCCACTGGAGACCTGCTGGTCGGGATGTGTAGATATGATACATATACAGGCAAGGTAGTGCGGTATAACTCTACAGGTGAATACATCCAGACCATACAGTACGACAACAACACAGGTCAGGGACTGTATAGATATCCTACCTACATCACAGAGAACCGCAATGGAGATGTTACTGTGTCTGACTGGGGCCGTAATGCTGTAGTGGTGACAGAACGGGGAGGAAGTCATCGCTTCTCCTACACAGGACCTCCATCAGGATCAGGACTAGATCCACGTGGAATCTGTACTGACGCGCTGTCACACATCCTGGTGTGTGATGATATCACCCAGTCAGTACAGATGTTAGACAGTGACGGTCACTTCCTGACACAGATACAGACATCACCACACGGGATAAACAGACCACGGGGCCTGAGTTATGATGATACCACACACCTACTGTGGGTAGGGTCACTCATTACCAACACAGTCAACATATACAGAGTGGTAGATAAAGACTCTCTGACTGGTAAGTAACACTGTAGTTTGTTTAATTGTATTGTATAATTATAATATCACTACAACACAATAACTACATTATGTTAGAGAGGTCATTTAAGAATAACTTTACATGAATGTAATCAAGTGTTTATTTACAAATGTTATAGTTTGATCAGAAATGATTCCTCATTGTGTAAACAACAAACATGAGATGTTAAAGATGAAGTTAATAGATAGATTAATAAGAAATAATAGATTAACATCCAGTCTGTAATTAACTGTACGGTGGTGTGTGTAATTAACTGTACAGTGTTGTGTGTGACTTCATTCACTGATTCTTATTTCAAACTTTTCTGTAAATTTTTCTCAGAAACTTCTTATATAAAGTACATACATAGATCTACACATTTTGTGTGACAGACAGGTTTTGATTTATGGATCCATGTATGATATACTGTCATTGGGGGAATTATCAACTTGTGAAATTTTGTGCTGTTTTGTTTGAGAAAAAAAATTGGTGTTGTATGATAAATTTTATGAGAATTAGTGAATGGTTTAAATTTTAAAATCTTTTCTAATTATTACAATATCCTAACCTTTATAATGTATTCAGTTTAAGTTATTCTACATTCAGAACAGATGACATTTTGTACTTATGTTGACAGTTAGATATAGACACCATTGATATTTATAACACAGCTCTGTCTAGGAATGTTGTGTATTTCTGTAGCAGGTGTTCAGTAAATCTACACTGTGTTCTGAGTTGACATTTTTGTGCAGGAGAAAGTTCTAGAAATAATGAAATTTAAGATTGATGCCAACTTAGGATAAAAAAAAATATTTACTTTTTAGTAAAGACAGAAAATCAAATTAGCCCAAATGCTACTGCATTGATTAATTTTTGTGACTTGCTAATAAAAGGGGGATAACCCAAATCTCTTTTTGAAGATTTGTAGAAAACTAGGTTGTTCCCCTTTGCATAATGAACATATAAAATACTCCTGAAATAAAAGTAAAACCCTGCTTTCTGCATTTTCAAAAATGTTGGTCCATGAAACTAAAATATGACCTTATCATTACTGCCTGTATCAAGTATTTATAAATGACATAGTTAAGGAGAGGAAACTTGTACATTTATCATTAGATCCATTCTATCCATTTGCCATCCAAATTACATGAATATGAAAGATTGGAAGCCCTTTGCTGATACTGCACTGGAAGTTTGTCATTTATGCACTGTTATAAGTTTTGAAGGTCACTGTCAGAAATATGTAGGGTTGATTTCTGTGGTTTACACACATTAAATAAGTTTTTAGGCTTGATGGGGGGGGGGGGGGGTTAATGTATTATATGTCTATCCTATTTCCAGTTATGTCAATATATTTTAAAATTAGGCCAAACAAAAAAATATGTTTGTTTACTGTTACATGCTGAAAAAAAAATAGGGTCGGTAGGTAGGAATTTTTTTTTATTTTATTGAATTTTTTTTATTTACAAATTCACATGAATTGGTTGAAATACAAAACAGTTTTACTACTGTGTGGTGCTTTACTTTTGTTTGGGCTTGCCATAGGGGCGATAGACAATATCTTTCTTGTCAACTGCCTTACAGCTACCACACAGTGGTAAAACTGTTTTGTATTTCTTCTTTAATTCCCTGTTGCACTTAATCAATTTAGCGTTTTCCCCAAACAAAATTTAATGCATGGGGGGAATTTTGCTGAATTGACGGCATGCAGCATGTCTCGGTTGAGTTACTTGTACATGTGTCTGAATCTATATATAAGTGAAAATTACAAATGCATTACCAGTATTCATTTACATTTTTTTTTTTAAATTTAAATGATAAATACATTTTAAATAAATTGTTAATTTAACTTAAAAAAAATAAACAATTGATTTCTTTTTTATAAAAATAGATCTAATCATCTTTTTTGGGGGCGTGGGGGTATTTTGATTGACCTCTAATTTCCCACTG
This sequence comes from Saccostrea echinata, assembly GCF_033153115.1. Lineage (NCBI taxonomy): Eukaryota > Metazoa > Mollusca > Bivalvia > Ostreida > Ostreidae > Saccostrea > Saccostrea echinata. The sequence goes on along the minus strand of NW_026889795.1, from coordinate 9,315,045 downwards.
TCTTTTTATGTGCTGTTTTATTCTTGTTGTCTACAAACTGAATAG